>NC_068444.1:13888771-13903771 GCF_023373465.1 Oncorhynchus keta | reverse complement strand
AATAATAAAATCTGCCTATAATGCTTTTAATATCTCTTTTAATGCATAGTTCTTTTGTAATCTTTTCTTCAATAAAATATAATATTAAATAATATATAAAATATAAGTCATGATTTATAAATATCTCTAATAAAATGTATGTATAATAATATGGATAATGTGTAAAATATGTATAATATAATATATATGCCAATATAATAATAAAATAATAATAATAATAATAATAATAATAATAATAATAATAATAATATGTATAATAATAATAATAGGTATAATAATGTAATAATAATATAATAATCTCTTGTAATAATAATATAGTATAATTCTAATATGTATAGTAATATATCCTACCTTTCTCTCTAATCTCTAATAATTTCCCTATGTAAGTATAAAATGTAATAATAAATATATCAATAAATATATATAATGTAATAATATAATAATAATATGAATATAAATAGCAAATAAATATAATGTCTAATATAATAATATAATCTATCTCTAATAATGTAATAATATGTAATAAATGTATAAATAAATGTAAATAATAATATAAATATAATAATATAATAATCGTATAATAAATAAATATAATAATATAAATATAATAATGCCAATATAATTCTAATATATAAGTAATAAATATATATGGTGATAATAAATGTAAATAATAAATATAATATAATAAAATAATAATAGTGTGCATAATATATAATAATATATATATAATAATTAATCCCAATATATGTAATCTGTAATTATATATATATGTCCTCGTTAAAATAATATAATAATATATAATAAATATTCCTGTAATAATAATATGTAATATAATAATCTCTGTAATAATATATGTATAATAATCTATATAAATAGTAATAATAATCTGTAATGTAATATATAATCTGTAATGTAATAAATAATAAATATAATCTATAATGTATAATAATAATAATCCCTGCCAATAATATATGTACTAATAAATATAAAATAAATATCTTATGTAATAATAGATAATATAATGTAATAATATAATATGGCTACATATGTAATAATAATAATATGTAATAATAAATATAATAATAAATATAATAAATATGTAAATCAATAATAAATGGCTAATAAATCCTTAAATAAATAAAATAAATAATAATAATAGTATATAATAAAAAATAATAAAGCTGTAATGGTATGTGTAAATACAATAGTAAATATAGTAATAAAGCCAATATATGTAATAAATATATAAATAAAATGTAATATGTATATGCCAATATAATATAATAAATAAAATAGTAATGTAATATATAAAAGTAATATATATAACTCAATAAACTAGTATAGGCTCATATAATATATAATAAGCTCAATAAATATAATAATAAATATAGTAATAAATATATATAATAAAATATAATCAATAAGCAATAGCTCAAATAATAAATATTAATAATAAATATATCTCAATAAATTCAAAATATATGCCTAAAATGGTGTCTATAATGCTCTAATGTCTCTATATGTAATCCTATAATAATAAATATATAAAAATTTCTATAATAATAAATAATAAATCTCTCTGTAATCTCTCTAATGTAATAATAAATATCTCCTGTAAATCTCTTATAATAATCTCCTCTGTGGACATTAAATAGTAAAAATGTATGCAATAGTATATATATATACCATAATGTATCGTGGTAGCAGTGTAATGTATATATATGTGTAATATATATATATATATATGTATATGTGTAATATATATGTGTGTAATGTAATATATAAATATAATATATTATAAATCTCAATAAAATATAATAATAAATATATATAATAAATGCTCAATATAATATATAAATTATAAATATACTATAAAATAATATGCCTAATAATAGAAAATATAAAATATACCAATAATAATGTAATAATCCTCCCAATAGGAACAATCTATAATAATAATAATAATCTCTATATCTGGACTAATAGTATAATAATTTTATATCTCTCGGATATAACTGGTAATCCCCTAAATATGATTATGGTAATATCCCTCCCCCCAATATAATATATAAATATATTAAATATATAATAAAAATATCTAATATCTTATAATAATATATATAATAAGTATAAATAATAATGTAAATTTAAAATGTGTAATAATAAAAAGCAATTTTTCTCTGTTAATAAATATAAATAATCCCCAATGTCAGTAATAAAATATAAGCCAATATGTATAAGTTAATTTAGTAAATAAATCTAATAATCTTTAAGTAATAAATAAATATGTATAAAATATATTGTAATAATAAAGTCAAAACTCAGATAATAAATAAAAATAACAATCCTCCACCAATTGGAATTAAATCTTCAATATATCAATAATATTTATGGCCAATATTAAATAAATAATGTCCCTAAGCCAATAAATGTAATAATAAAGTTTTAATAATAAAATATAATCTTCTCTATCCCAATAAATATCTATAATAAATAATAATATGATCGTCCCTAGTTTAAAATCCCTCTGTATAATATATATGCCAATGTTTAATGTGTGTAAATAAATGTATGCAATAAATATAATATGTAAATAAATATGTAACGTGTATGTAATAAATAAATAATAATGTAATAAAATATAATAATAAATAAACAATAAATATAAGTATTAAATCTTATTAATAAAAAAATTTCTATGTAAAATAAAATATAGTCTTTAATAAATAATATAAAAATAATAAACAAGTAATCCCTCCCTTCCCTCCCTCCCTATCCCTAATTGTGGATAAAGTTTTTAAATCTTTCCTCTATCAGCTCATCTGTAACTCAGATTTCCCTTTCCTAGCAATAAAGGTTCTCTTTATAATAATCCCTCATATTTTTCTCTTAAAATCTCTAAAAATACAATGTAAATATGTAGGTAAACTGCATTTTCCCTATTTAATAATAAAAATAATATAATAAAAAATAATAAATATATAATAATAAATGAATTAAAGTAAATAATTTAAAGTGCAATGGATAATATAATTGTAATACCAATAAGTAATAATAAAAATAATAAATCTTAAAACAAATATATAAGCAATAGTAAATATATAATAATGTATAATAATATAAATAAATAATAAATAAATAATAATAAATATGGTAATAAATGTAATAATGTAATAATAATGTAAATAATAGTATGGTAATAAATATATGTAATAATAAATAAATAATATTAATAATAATAATTATAAAATCCTGTAATAAATAAATCTAATACCTCCCCTTAATAATGAATAAAATGTGTAATGTAATAAATAATAACCCAATTATGTAATGATAGTATGTGTATGGTAAATCCCTAATAATGTAATAATGTGTAATAATAAATATCTCTCTGCAATCTCTATGTCTCCCAATAAATTGATATATCCCCTAATAGTTTGATGCAATAATAATGGTAATAATAATATGTAAATATAAATAAACAATAAATACTCCGTAAAAGCCCAATAAAATGTAATAATAAATATAATAATAAATTAAATATAAAATAATAAATGTAATAATAATAATAAAAATATATAATAATAATATAATGTATGTAATAATAATAATCTTAATATGTAATATATAATAATAATAATAATATATGTCTAATATATGTAATAATATGTCTACTCTGCAATAAATATTTAATAATAATATATATAATATATAGCAATAAATATAATAATGTATAATATAAATATACGTAAATATGTAGCCAATAATATGTTTGTAATATGTATAAATATATGCATCTGTAATATATAATAAAAATAATAAACCAATAATAATAATATAAATAATAATAAAAACTAAAATTTATGCTAATAATGTCTGCCTAATATGTAATGTCTCTGTCTCTATAATCCTGTAATCCCTCTCTCTAATATGTAATAATAATAATATTAATAATAATCATAGTAATAATAATAATATGGCAATAATATGTAATATGTATAATAATAATAATAATAATAATAATATGTAATAATAATAATAATAATATCAATAAATATATATATGTAATATAATAATGTAATAAGTAAATAATATATATCGTATATATATGTAATAAATATAATAATAATGCAATAATAATAATATGTAATAAATATGTAATAAATATGTAATAAAATATAATAATAAAATATAATATATAAATGGAAATATAATAATAAATCATAAATAATAATAAAGTAATAAATAATAATAATATATAAAGCAATAAAATATGTAATAAATAGTATGGCCAATAAAATGTAATATATGTAATATGTATAGTAATAATAAATGTAAATAATAATATATAATATAATATATAATAATTACAGTATATATAGTATAATAAATATAAATATATATAATATATAATAAAATAGTATCTAATAAATAATAAATATAATATCTATGGAAATAAATATGTGTAAAATAATCTGTAATATGGCAAATAAATAATAAATGTAAATAAATGTAATAATAAATATAATATATAATATACAATAATATATAGTAATCTCTATAATAATAAATATAAATATAAATAAATATATATAATAATAATAAATGTATAATAATAATGTAATAATAAAGCAATACTATATAATAATAAATCTTAATAATGTAATAAAATAATAAGCCAATAAATATATAATAATAAAATAAATAATAAAAATATAAATAATAATAATAAATATGCCAATAATAATAAAGTAAATATTTCAATAATAAAATATGTAAAATAAAAATTAAGTTTAAAATAATCTAGTAATAAATAATAAATCCAATAAATAAATTCTATGTAATAATAATATAATAAATATAATAAATAAATAATAAATAATATAATAATAATAAAAATAATAAAATAATAAATATAATAATAAATATATAGCCAATAAAATAAAATAATAAAATAATAAAGCAATAAATAATAATAATATTATAATAATAAATAAAATGCAAATAATACTATGTAACAATAAATTAATAGTATATGTAAATAAATGTAAATAAATGTAATAATAGCAATAATAAGCCAATAAATATGTAATATAATAATATAAAATAATAATAATAATAAGTAATAATAATAATAACTGTAATATTAGCAATAATAATATAATAATATGTAATAATAATAAAATATATAATCATATAATAATAAAAATAAGTCAATAATGTAAACTGTATGGCCAATAATAAAAATAAAATAAGCCAAATAATATAATAATTTCTGTAATAATAATCAATAATAATAATAATAAATAATAATAATAATAAAATATTAATATAATAAATAATAATAATAATATATGTAATAAATGTAAATATTATGTATAAATAATAATAATAATAATAAAATAAATATAAATAAATAATGTAATAAATAATATAAATAATAAAAAATAATAATAAATAATAATAAATAATAAATAATAATAATAATAATAATAATAAATAATAAATAAAATAATAATAAAATAAATAATAATAATAATAATAAATAATAATAATAGTTAATAATAATAATATGTAAGCAATTAATAAATAATAATAATAATAATATAAATGTAAAAATAAATATATAATAATAAATAATAATGTAATAAAGCAATAAATGTAAATAAATAATAATAAATGTAAATAATAAATATAATGCCAATAATAATCAAATAATAATAATATGTAATAATAATATAATGCTTTAATGTATGTAATCAAATGTAATAAATAATAATAAATGATCTGTATTACAATTAATATTAATAATAAGTAAAAATGTAATAATAATATAAGCCAATAAAAATAATAATATCTGTAATAATAAATTTAATTTACTGTTATATGTAATAATAAAATATAAGCCAATAAATAATCCCAAGCAAAAAATAATAATAAATATATATAAATAGCCAATAAATTAATAATAATAATAATATAAATAATAATAATAATTTATGTAATAAGACAAATAATAATAATTAATAATAATAATAATAATATAATATATTAATTTAATAATAAATGTAATAAATATGTATGTAATAATAAATGTAATAAATGTAATAATAATAAGCCCAATAAATAAATAACCTAATAATAATAATCAATAATAATAAATAATAATCTGTAAGCCCAATAATAATAATAATAAGTAATCCTGTAATAATAACAATAACTGTAATAATAATAATAAATAATATCTCAATAAATGGTTCTAATAATAATAATAGTAATAATGTAAATAATCTTTAATAATATAATAATAAATAATAAAAATTTAATAAGCCAATAATAATAAGTCAATATAATAATAAATCTCTAATAATAAATAATAATAATAAGTAATAATAATAATAAATAATAATAAAAATTTCTGGTAATATCTCCTTGTAAATAATAATATAATAGTAATAATAAATGTAAATAATATATAATATGTAATAATAATGTAATAATAAGCAATAATAAAATAATGGTAATAATAATGCGTAAATAATAAATGTATAATAATAAATAATAATAATATGTATGTAATAATAATAATAATAATATGTAATAATATAATAATAAGTAAAAATGTAATAATAGTAATGTAATAATAAATATAATAATAAATATATCCTAATAATAATATGTAATAATATAATAATAATATGCCTAATAATAAATATATAAATATGTAATATCTGTTGTAATAATAAATAATAATATGTAATAGTAATAATAATAATGTAATGGCAAGATAAAATAAATGTAATAGTAAAATAATGGTAATAATTTAATAATATGTGTAAATATTCATAATAATAATGGTGTTTAATATGTATGATATAATAATTATGGCAATGTAATAAATAAAGTAATAATAAATATAATAATCTGTAAATATTTAATAAATATGTAATAATGTGTAATAAATAAATAATAAATAATAAATAATAAATATAATAATAATAATAATCATAATAATATGTAATAATTTGTAAATAGTGGTAATAATAAATAATCTTGGCATAAAAATGTAATGCCAATAATAATAATAATAGCAATCTAATGTAATAATAATAAATGGCCAATAATATGAAGCCAATAGTAATAATAAGTAATGTAGTGTAATAATGTTCTGCCAATGTGTAAATATAATAGTAATAATATATAATAAATAATAATTTCGTAATAATAATAATAATGTAATAATAATAGTAATAATAATATATAATAATATAATAATAATAATAGTGCAATATGTCCCCTAATAATATGTAAGGGTGTAATAATAATGTTTACCAATCCAGTGTTAATTATAAGTATGGATAATATGATAATGATATAATAATAATCATGTTCATCTCTAATTTAAGGTAATAATAAATTGTAATAAGGTAATAATGGGAATCCTTGTAAAGGCAATAGTAGTAATAATGGTCTTAATAAATGTTTGATAATATCTAATAATAATAAATGTGTGCATCAATAATATGTAATCAATAATATAATGTAATATCGTGTAATATATGGTAATGTAATAATAATATCTTGTAAATAGTAGCAATAATAATAATAGTAAAAATAAGTCGTAATAGCAAGTAATAATGACTGTGATAATATTTTTAGTAAAAAATAATGTAAGCCAATAGTAATGTTAAAATATTTATGCAATAAATCTTTGGCCATTGTATATAATAAATATAATAATAAATCTCTGTAATAATAAACAATAATAATTCTATAATAAATAAAAATAATAAATAATAAATAATAAATATAATAATAAAATAATGTCATAATGTAATAATAAACAATAATAATAAATGTAATAATAATTAATAAATGGACTCCAATAAATATAATCAGGTGAAATATAAGCAATAAAATGCATAATATTATAATGGTAATAATTCCATTAATAAATAAGTAATAAATTCAGTAATAATGTATAGTAAATAAATATATAAATAAGTATATAATAATAATTTAAATAATAATTAATGACTTTGTTTGTTAGTTGACAATGTATCATCCTAAATGGCAATATATTCCCAATATAAAAATTACTATGGCCAATAGTATGGCCAATAAATAATAAATATAGTAATATTATAAGTAATAAATAAGCAATAATGTTACTTTAATGAATAATGGCCAATTAGTAATAATAAAGCCAATTAACTATGTAATAAATTGTAAATAATAAATGTATCTGGCCAATAAAATGTAATAATAAATGTAATAAAAATATTGTAAATAATAAATGTAATAATAGTATGGTAAGCCAATAATGTAATAATATGTAATAATAAATATATAGTAATAAAATAATAATAAAATAATAATGCAAAGTGAATTATAAATGTAATAATAGTAATAAAGTAATAAATAAGTAAATATAGCCAATAAATATAATAATAATATAAGCCCAATAAGTAATAGTTCCAATAAATTTAAATAATAAATATATATAATAGTATAAAATAATAATATAGTAATAGTGGCAATAATGTGGTAATAAAGTGTATGGCCAATGGTGTAATAATAATGTAATAATAAATATGTAAAATAATAATAATAGCATAACAATAGTATATAATAATAAATATGTAATAAGTAATAAATGTAAAATGTATAATAAAAAGTATAAATAATAATAATGTCGCCAAGTATATAATAAGCGACTTGTATATAATAATAATAGTAAATAATAATGTATAGCAATAAACAATAATAATAAATGTAAGTAATAAATTTAATGGTAGTAATAATGTAATAATAAATGTAATAAGGTGTAATAATAAATGTAATAATAAATAGTAGGGCCAATAATAATGTAATAAATGTAATAATAAATGTAATATAATAAAAATATAGTAATAATGTAATAATGTAAATATAAGCCAATAAATATAATAATAATAGTAGTAAGCCCAATAAATATAGTAAGAATAAATGTTAATCATAATATAATATAAATAATATAGTATAATAATAATAATAATAAATAAATAATAATGTAATAATGTCCCCAAATAAAAATGAAAATAATAGTACAGGTGATAATAAATCTGAGGTAATAAATGTAATGGTAATAAATTAATAAAAATAAATATAGCCAATAAATAATAAATATAATAATAAATAGTAAATAATCCATAAAAGTAAAAAGTAAATAATAATAATAAATTAAGTAATAAATAGTAATAAATAAATAAGCCAATTAGTAATAAAAAATCTGGTAATAATAATGAACAATATGTCTGTTCTCTCAATGTATCCAATAAATTAAATAATAAAGTGCCAAGTAATAAAGTGTTATATATGTAATCAAATAATAATAAAGTAAATAATAATACACTCTAAAAAATGTTAATAATAAATATGTAATAATAAATAATAGTAATAAGTAAATAAAGTCATGTAAATAAAATGTAAATAGGATAAGCACAATAAATATAATAGTCAATAAATATGTAATAATCCAGTAAATTACTAATATTAAAGTAATAATAAATGTCCAATGAAGATAATAATGTGTCCCAAATATATGATAATAATAAAAGCCTATGCATGCCAATAAATATATAGCCAAATATAATGATAAATAAGGGTACCAATAGTTCTGGCCCAATCCAATCTCTATAAATAATAGTAATAATATGATGATAATAAAAATGCCAATACTGTACAAAATTAATAATATAATAATAGTAAAATAAAAAATAATAAATGCCAACCCTCCAAAGTATCCAATAAATGGGTGTAATTCTAATAGCCCCAATAAACATAATGTAATCAGCCATCAATAATAAATAATGCAATAATATACTGTAATAAAATAATATGTAATAATGCAATGTAAATAATGCCAATAAATAATAACATCAATAACAATAATGTAAAGTGAAATGGCAAAATAAATAACATGTTAAATAATAAATAATAAATAAATAATATGTATATATTTCAGTAATGGTAAAATATTAACCAGGTATGGCTCTAATAAATGACTCTGTTAATAATCTTTAATGCAAATCTTACTCTGTAATCTCATATAATATTCATGTATTGAAATGTAAACAAGTTCCTCATGCCAACAAATGTGTAAGAATAATCTATAAATAAATAATGTAAATGTTTTAAGGAAATAAATAATCCAATATTCTCCAATAAATAAATAATCTACCAAAAATAATAAAAACAATAAATAATAAATAAATATAGTAATAAAATAGGCCAATAAAGTAATAATAAATAATAAATAAAATAAAGTAACTTATAATAAATGAAATAAATAATGCCAATAAATAGTAATAAATCTTTAAATCACCAATGGTGGCAATACCTAATAATAATATATGGCCAATAAATATAAATCAATAGTAAGTGGTCTCTTATTCTTCCTACCTTAATTTAATAATGTGTAATCAATATAGTAAAAACTACTATAATAATAAATGTAAGTAATAAATAATAAAATATAATATTGTAAATATAATAATAATATATGTAATAATAATAATAAAATGTAATAATAGTAATAATAATAATAGCCAATAATAAGTAATAAGCCAATAAATGTAATAATAATAGTAATAGTAATAATCCCAATAAATATAATAATAAACCATAATAATAAATGAATGATGAACCAATAATAAGCAATACCTAATAATAATAATAAATTCAAATAATATAAGCCAATAACTGTTTAATAATAAATAATAATAAAATAATAATAAATATAATAATGTAATGCCAATAAATATAAGTAATAAAAAAATAAAACAACAATATGTAAAATAATAATGGCCAATCTGTAAATCTATGCAATAATATGTAATATGGCCAATAATATAATAATAATAAATGTAATTAATTCTATAAATAATACTAAATAATAATGTAATAATATTAGGATACCTGAAAATAATTGTAATAAAAATCCCCAATGTATTTACAATGGTTTTGTAAATGTAAATGGCCCATTTAATAAGTGTAAATGCCTTAAATAATTATTAGTAATATGTATAATTTTATAATCTGTAAATCTTAATGTAATAGTAATAATCTCTATACAATAATAATATATTATAATAATAAATAATATAATAATAATAAATAGGTAATTCTTTGTAATGGTAAATAATAATAATAGCCAATAAATAAATAAATGTAGCAATGTTTAAATAAAGTAATAAATAAATGGCCAAAATAGTAAGCAATAAATAAAAAAATGTAATAAAAATAATAAATAATAAATAAATAAATAATAATAAATATAATAATAAATAAATGTAATAATAAATAATAAATATAATAATAATAAAAATAATAATAATAATATAATCCAATAAATATAGAATAGTAAATATATTAATAAATAAAATAAGCAATATAAATAATAAATATAAGTAATAAATATATGTAAAAAAATAAAAATATAATAATAAATATAAGCCAATAAATGTAATAAAATAATAATAATAATAAATAATAATAATATAAGCCAAATAAATGTAAAATAAATATAATAATAAATATGGCCAATAAATAATTTCTCTAATAAATACCAATAAATAATAATAATGTGGTGAAAACTATGCACATCATAATGTAATAATCTAATGTAAATGCTTCTTAATATCCCAATAATTTAATAAATGTTAATAAGTATGGCTAAAATAATTCTTCTGTCTCTCTGTCTCTGTGTTAAGCCAATGTTAATATTTCCAATAATCTGTTCTAATATATAATAATAAATAATAATAATAAATCTGTGTAATGTAATCTAATGGTAAATGCCAATCAATGGTATAGTAATGAATAGTATGTATGTAATAATGGCCAATTCTCTATAGCTCTCTGTTTAGTCTCCAATGGTGATGTTGGTAATGGTAATAATAGTAATAATAAATATAATAATCAATAAATGTAATAATAATAATAAATGCTTGCTCTCTCTGTAATAAATAATAATAATGGTTTCCAATAATATAATAATAAATGTAATAATAAAATAAATAATAATAAATAATAAATATGTAATAAAAGTAATAGTAATAATAATATGTAATAATAATAAATATGTAATAAATTTAAATATGTAAATGGTATGTAATGTAATCTCTTGTATAGTAATATGCGTAATAAATAGTAATAATACTATGTAATAATAATATAAATAATAATCCTCCCCTCCTATATAATAATAATAATCTGTAATAGCAATGCCAAGCTAATAAATAATATAATAATGGTAATATAATAATAAATAAATAATAAATAATGTTATGGCCCCTAATGTAAAATGGTAATGGCAGTATGCAATATGTTAATGGTGTATTTATCCATGTAACAATAAATAATAATCATATGTAATAATGCTTGTTATCAATAATAATAATGTTAATAATAAATAGTAAAACCAATAATAAACAAATAAATAATAAGTAAATAAATGTAAAATAAATAATAAACTTTGTCTTTGAAGTAAAAGTAATAATGGCCAATAAAATGTAATAATACTGGTTAGTATAGTAATAATATATCTGTAATATAAAATAAATAATAATAATGTGTAAATAAAATAATGTAATCTGTAGTAATGGTAAAAATGTAATAATGTAAATAGTAATAAATATATATATATGCAATAAATATAATAAGTGCTTGTAAAAAATAATTTGTAATCCAATAAATGTAATAATGTAATAAATATAATAATAAATGTAATAATAATAAGTAAATAAATAAACAATAAATGTAAAGCCAATAATAATAATAATAAATAGTAAATAATAATAAATATAAGTAATAAATTTAATAATGTAATAATAAAAATAATAAATAATATGTAATATGTGTAATAATAATGTATATAATATGTAATAAATGTAATGTAAAATGTATGTAATAAAGTGTAATAATAAAAATATAAGTAAATAAATAAGTAATAAATAAAATTGGGTGTAAATGTGTGTGCATAAGTAATGTAATATGTAAAGTAATAAATGTAATAATAATAAACAATCAATAAATAAACAATAAATAGTAACTGTAATATTATAATGTGTTAATAATTAAGACCAGGTAGTGGTACAATAATGGCCAATGTGTGTAAGTAAAGTAATAAAATAATAATAAATGATTAGTAATTAATAAATAAATAATAAAATCTAATAATAAATAATAAATAGTAATAAATTGTAATAGTAGTAAATATCGGTCATGTAATAAATGGTAATAATAATAATATAAAGTAAAAATAATAATAAAATGGTAATAAATAAATAATGAATATGGCCAATGTGTAAATAATCGTAAAAAATATAAATGTAAAATATAAATGTAATAATAAATAATAAGCCAATGAATAGCCAATAATGTAATAATAAATAATGTAAATGTTAATAAAATAATAATAAATAGCCAATAATAATAAATAATAAATAATGTAATAATAAATAAATGTAAAAATAATATAAATAATATGTAAATAATAATGTAAGCAATAAAGTAATATAATAAAATAATAATAATAAAAATGCAATAAATAATAATAAAAATAATAATAAAAATAAAATAAATGTAATAAAATAATAGTAATGTAAATATAAATAAAGTAATAGTAAATATAATATGTAAATAAAGTATTAAATAAAATAAAAAATGTATAATAATAATAATAATAATAATAAAGTAATATAATAATAAATGAAGTAATGGCCAATGTAATAATAATAAATGTAAATAATAAATAAATATAATAAATATAATAGTGTAATAAATGTAAATAAATAATAATAAATAATAATAATAATGTAATAAAATAATAATATTAATAAAATAATATATATAATAAATATAATAATAATAAAAAATAAAATAATATATAAATATGTAAAATAATAAATAATAAAGTAATAAATGGTAATAATAAATAAATATAATAATATTAATAATGTAATAAATAATCTCAATAAAAGTAATAGTAAATAATAAAAGTCAATAAAATGTAATAAATAATAATATGTAAATAATAATAATATGTAAAAATATAATAATAAATACCCAATGTAATAATAAATAATAATATAATAAATAATAATATAAAATATAGCCAATAAATAATAAATAATAAATAAGCCAAATAATAAATGCTTCTAATCCCAATAGTATAATAAAATATAGTATAAATAATAAGTATATAAATAATAAATGTAATAATGGTAATAAATAAAAAATAATAAATATAATGTTAAATATAATAATAAAATATAATAAATAATAATATAGTAATGTAATAATAATATATAATATGTCCTATAATCCCTGTAAGTAATAAATAATAATAATTAATAATAAATAATGTAATAATAATAATATTTAATAATATTATATAATATATAATAATAATATAGTAATAATAAATAATAATATAATAATAAATATAGCAATAAATATAATAATAAATATAATAATAATAAATAATAATATAATAAATAATAATAATAATAGTATAAATATAATAGTATGGTATAATAAATAGTAAGCCAATAAATATAATAATAAATAGTAATAATGTAATAATAATAATAAATATAATAATAAATAATATAGCCAATAAATAATAATAATAATAATAATAATTATAATAATAATAAATATAATATATAATAATAATAATAATAATAATAATAATATAATAATATAATAATAGTATATATATAGTAATAATATATGTATAATAATAATAATAATATATAATAATAATAATAATAATATATATATAATAATAATTCGTAAATAATAATAATAATATGTATATCCCAATCCAATAAATATATGTAATAATAAATAATAATAATAAGCCCAATAAATGTAATAAATATAGTATGGTAATAAGCCCAATAAATATAAGCCAATAAATACAATAGTGAAATATAAGCCAATAAATATAAT
>NC_068444.1:13804948-13883671 GCF_023373465.1 Oncorhynchus keta | reverse complement strand
GATCTGGTTTTGACTTTTGGCCTGTCCACAACCATTCTCTTGTCTACTCCTTTTGGATGAATAAACATTGTAAGACTGCAACCATCTGCCTCCTGTGTCTGCATCTGGGTCTCGCCTTGTGTCGTGATATCAGGAGATGTTCTACGCTTTGTTCTATGACATCATATCGGTCAGTTAACATGACCTTTATGAATTTGGTTGTTTTGATTACAAATTCACAAAAAGTGACGTTAACTGATGAAGATTATCCCATAGAATAAAACATATAAGATTTCCTAAACTGGTGTTTACCGCTGACCTTATGTAGGCTTTATTTCCAAAAACCAGAGAAAAAAAACATTAAGTTCTCCTTAGGCTTTGGCCAATGAGCCATGGCGGAGTTAGTGCCTACAAAATGGCCCCGTTACTATTCATTTCTATTGACCCGTTGCTAAGCCCCGCCTCAGAATTTTGTGCAAACAAGCCCAGTGCTCCAATGGTAGCAAATGTCGCTAACCATGCTCGAGTGCCACGCTTCAGACAAAAATCCATGAGGTCAAAGGCAAAAACAGAGTTTTCATCAAAAAAAGTATATGTTTAACGGGCTAACTAATTGAACAATGGTAGAAGGTGTACATGCAACTGTGATTCCTGAAATGCAGAGCCTAATTTTTTAAATCCTGAATTACACTTTTGTTGCATCGTTTGCTAACTGACTGGATTCATTGCCATTTTAAACATTGCTAATGCCAGCTAGCTAGCCAGCTATTATAACTGGTCCTCTCCAAATGTATGTTAGCTAGCTAAGGTAGTGGTATAAGGAATATAACTCTTATCTGCTGTCAACATCAGGATACAATTTGAGAGTACTAGATAGGTCCAAAAGTGGTTAGCTTTGGCTGCATTCTGCGTAATCCAGTGGCTAGCCACACAACAAACATAATTGTATCAGGTTCCTGTGAAGGAATGAAATTGCTTTCACCAGTTTCATATTAGATCCCTGATTACCTCAATCTACCCGTTGCTAACGTGTGTGTGTGTGTGTGTGTGTGTGTGTGTGTGTGTGTGTGTGTGTGTGTGTGTGTGTGTGTGTGTGTGTGTGTGTGTGTGTACGTACGTATAAGTGTCATACAGAGGAAAATTGCAGTCTGTAGCCGCTGACGGTTACCCAAGGCTCCCAGCAGGGTGTCTGATCTATCAAAGGACCCCACTTTGATGACACGATGGATAGTTACCAACTAATCACGACTCAGACTGCTGGCTGCAAGGGCAGGGGGTGGCGTGTGTGTAAAAAACCCTGTCCTATCTGTCTGAATGATAGCACTTTACCAGTGATACTGTACTGCAGGTCAATTCCAATGAATGCCACATTCTATATTAGTCATACAGAGAAACCAGTTGGAACTGGACGTCTCCCTAGTGACATACTCTATGACATCAATACTCTATGACATCAATACTCTATGACATCAATACTCTATGACATCAATACTCTATGACATCAATACTCTATGACATCAATACACTATGACATCAATACTCTGACATCAATACTCTATGACATCAATACTCTATGACATCAATATCCTATGACATCAATACTCTATGACATCAATACTCTATGACATCAATACACTTGTTGTTTGCTGGTATGCTGATGTTGTTGTACTTGGGAATGTTACTGTTTTTATGATTTCCTTTTGTTCTCACTGCTTTGCTGTTTTGTGGTGTGTGCCTGAATAGGTGCATATGCTGTTTTTGTTTTGTTTTTGTGTGTGTCTGTGTGAATGTGTGTCTGTCTGTCTGTCTGTGTCTGTCTGTCTGTGTGTGTGTGTGTGTGTATGAGTTGGTCAGCAGGGTCAGTGATTTTCCATGGTCAGTTTAGGACCATAAAGATTTGCTTATGATATAGTGCACACAGATGGTATTGTGTGTGTGTGTGTGTGTGTGTGAGTGTGTACATAGAGACAGGGACAAGGACCTGACTATAACCAGCCTGCTGATACTGACACACACACAGCTAGACAGGTCCTTCCTGCCTGGGAGTTAACCTGCTGGTACTGACACACAGCAGACAGGTCCTTCCTATCTGGGAGTTAACCTGCTGGTACTGACACACAGCTAGACAGGTCCTTCCTGTCTGGGAGTTAACCTGCTGGTACTGACACACAGCTAGACAGGTCCTTCCTGTCTGGGAGTTAACCTGCTGGTACTGACACACAGCAGACAGGTCCTTCCTGTCTGGGAGTTAACCTGCTGGTACTGACAAACAGCTAGACAGGTCCTTCCTGCCTGGGAGTTAACCTGCTGGTACTGACACACAGCAGACAGGTCCTTCCTATCTGGGAGTTAACCTGCTGGTACTGACACACAGCTAGACAGGTCCTTCCTGTCTGGGAGTTAACCTGCTGGTACTGACACACAGCTAGACAGGTCCTTCCTGTCTGGGAGTTAACCTGCTGGTACTGACACACAGCTAGACAGGTCCTTCCTGCCTGGGAGTTAACCTGCTGGTACTGACACACAGCTAGACAGGTCCTTCCTGTCTGGGAGTTAACCTGCTGGTACTGACACACAGCTAGACAGGTCCTTCCTGTCTGGGAGTTAACCTGCTGGTACTGACACACAGCTAGACAGGTCCTTCCTGTCTGGGAGTTAACCTGCTGGTACTGACACACAGCTAGACAGGTCCTTCCTGTCTGGGAGTTAACCTGCTGGTACTGACACACAGCTAGACAGGTCCTTCCTGCCTGGGAGTTAACCTGCTGGTACTGACACACAGCTAGACAGGTCCTTCCTGTCTGGGAGTTAACCTGCTGGTACTGACACACAGCTAGACAGGTCCTTCCTGTCTGGGAGTTAACCTGTTGATGGGAAAGAAGGAAGGAATAGACAGAAATCCATTTGAATCGCAGTACATTCACTTTATGGTCATTAGAAGTATTCTAGGAAAAGAAAAACAAGGAGAGGGGATCTCATTTATTCACATTTAAAAACATTGAAGACATTTCTGAATTATGACAATGGTCAACCAACGCATTCCTGCTTGGGTTCAATATTATCATTCTTTGTTAGTCACTTAGTGGGAGCGTTTAGATTGTGGTTGGAGTGTGTGTGTGTGTGTGTGTTACCATATATACAGTAGCATCTCAGCTGTATGCAGTGCAAATAAGATCTGTCTTATTTACAATCTCATTATTTTACTGTCATGGTATTGGCCGACTGCTCACTGAATCAATGCCACTCACAGACACACACACACACGCACACGCACGCACGCACACGCACACGCACACGCACACACGCACATGCACACATGCACCCGCTCATTGTAGATTAGGCAGCTGTTTCTACAGATAAGCAAGAGAATGGAGATGAACTAGAGAACAACAGGTTCTATCCCCTTCTCCCCGCTCCCCTGCTCTCCCCTTCTCTCCTCTCCCCTTCTCTTCTCTCCCCTTCTATCCCCTTCTCTCCTCTCCCCTTCTCTCCTCTCCCCTTCTCTTCTCTCCCCTTCTCTCCTCTCCCCTCTCCCCTTCTCTCCTCTCCCCTTCTCTCCCCTTCTCTCCTCTCTCCTCTCCCCTTCTCTCCCCTTCTCTCCTCTCCCCTTCTCTCCCCTTCTCTCCTCTCCCCTTCTCTCCCCTTCTCTCCTCTCCCCTTCTCTCCCATTCTCTCCCCTTCTCTCCAATTCTCTCCTCTCCCCTTCTCTCCCCTTCTTTCCTCTCCTCTCCCCTTCTCTCTCTCTTCTCACCTCCTTGCCCCTTCTCTCTCTCCTCTCCCCTTCTCTCCCCTTCTCTCCCATTGTCTCCTCTCCTCTCCCCTTCTCTCCTCTTCCCTTTTCTCCTCTCCCTTCTTTCCCCTCCTCTCCCCTTATCTCTCCTCTCCCCTCCTCTTTTCTCCTCTCCCCTGCTCTCCCCTTCTATCCTCACCCCTTCTCTCCTCTCCTCTCCTTTCTCATTCTCTCTCTCCTCTCCCCTTCTCTCCTCTCCCTCTCCATCCCACATCCACTCTGCTTCCTCCACTCTCCCTCCCCATTCTCACAACAGGCGTCATTTCCTTAATAGGTCAACCTCAATTATCTCCATCTCCCCCTCTGACAACATGACATGTCATCCCCTTCTCTCTTCTCCCCTTCTCTCCTCTCCCCTTCTCTCCTCCCGCTTCTATTCTCTCCTCTCCCCTTCTCTCCTCCCCCTTCTATTCTCTCCTCTCCCCTTCTCTCCTCCCCCCTGCTCTCCTCTCCCCTTCTCTCCTCCCCCTTCTATTCTCTCCTCTCCCCTTCTCTCCTCCCCTTCTATTCTCTCCTCTCCCCTTCTCTCCTCCCCTTCTATTCTCTCCTCTCCCCTTCTCTCCTCCCCCTTCTATTCTCTCCTCTCCCCTTCTTTCCTCCCCCTTCTATTCTCTCCTCTCCCCTTCTCTCCTTTCTCCTGCTCTCCTCTCCCCTTCTCTCCTCTCCCCTTCTCTTTCTCCTCTGCCCTTCTCTCCTCATCTCTCCGCTTCTCTCATCTCCCCTTCTCTCCTCCCCATATTCTCCTCTCCCCTTCTATCCTGTCCCCTCCTCTCCTCCCCCTTTTCTCCTCTCCACTTCTCTCCTCTTCCCTCCTCCCCCTTCTCTCATTCCTCTCCTCTCCTCTCCTCTCCCCTTCGCTTTCTCCTCTCCCTTTCTCTCCTCTTCTCTCCTCATCTCTCCACTTCCATCCTTTCCCCTTCTCTCCTCTTCTCTCCTCATCTCTCTCTCCTCTCCCCTTCTCTCCTCTTCTCTCATCTTCTCTCCTCTCCATTCTCTCCTCTTCTCTCATCTTCTCTTCTCTCCTCCTCTCCCCTTCTCTCTTTTCCCCTTCTCTCCTCTTCTCTCCTCTCTCCTTCTCTCTCTCTCCTCTCCCCTTCTCTCCTCTTCTCTCATCTTCTCTCCTTTTCCCCTTCTCTCCTCCCTCTCCTCTCCTCTCCTCTCCTCTCCTCTCCTCTTCTCTCCTCTCCCTCTCCATCCCACATCCACTCTGCTTCCTCCACTCTCCCTCCCCATTCTCACAACAGGTGTCATTTCCTTAATAGGTCAACATCAATTATCTCCGTCTCCCGCTTTGACAACATGACATGTCACACGACATGTCTCCCCTTCTCTCCTCTCCCCTTCTCTCCTCCCCATTCTCTTCTCTCCTCTCCCCTTTCTCCTCTCCCCTGCTCTCCTCTTCTCTCCTGTCCTCTCCCCTGCTCGCTCTCCTCTCCCCTTCTTTCCTGTCCTCTCCCCTTCTCTTCCCTTCTCTCCTCTCCCCTTCTCTCCTCTCCCCCTTTCTCATCTCCCCTTCTCTCCTCTCCTCTTCTCTCCCCTTCTCTCCTGTCCTCTCCTTTCCCCTTATCTCCCCTGCTCTCCTCCCCTGCTCTCCTCTTCTCTTCTCTTCTCTCCCCTGCCGTCCTGTCCTCTCCTTTCCCCTGCTCTCCTCCCCCTTCTCTCCTCTCCCTCTCCATCCCACATCCACTCGACTTCCTTCACTCCCCTCCACCATCTCACAACAGGTGTAATTTCCTTCCACCCATCTTATTATTAGGTCAACCTCACTCTTCCCCCCTCCTCTCTTCTTCATTATCTCTGTCTCCACCTCTGACAACATGTCATCCACATCTCTCCCTTTTCCTTAATCCAGTAATCCATCCTCCTCCTCCTCTACCCCTCCTCCTCTCCATCCCCACTTCTCTAAAAGAACCCCAGGCTTTTTGTGCTCAGTACAGTCTGTGTAACGGCTGCCGACAGTGTGTGTGTGTGTGTTTGTGTGTGTGTGTGTGTGTGTGTGTGTGTGTGTGTGTGTGTGTGTGTGTGTGTGTGTGTGTGTGTGTGTGTGTGTGTGTGTGTGTGTGTGTGTGTGTGTGTGTGTGTGTGTGTGTGTGTGTGTGTGTGTGTGTGTGTGTGTGTGTGTGTGTGTGTGTGTGTGCGCTCAGCATCTCTCCGCTCATCTCCTCTAGTCGCCCACTCTCACTGCACTCTGCATTCACCTCCCCTACCCCCCAAGCACATCATCCTTTATGTCTCTCTCTCTCTCTGTCTCTCTCTGTCTCTCTCTCTCTCTCTCTCTCTCTCTCTCTCTCGTTCTCTCTCTTGCTCTGTCTCTCGCTCTCTCTCGTTCTCTCTCTGGCTCTCTCTCTTTCGTTCTCTCTCGTTCTCTCTCGTTCTCTCTCGCGTGCTCTTCCCCCTCTCTCTCGCTCTCTCTCTCGTTCTGTCTCTCGCTCTCTCTCTCTCTCGTTCTCTCTCTCTCTCTCTCTCTCGTTCTCTCTCTCCCCCCCCTCTCTCTTTCTCTCACTCCCCTGCTCCCTTTAATGTGCTCATTTCTGTGTGTGTGTGTGTGTGTGTGCTGTGCGCGGGTTTGTGTGTGCAGCTGAAGCGGGATGTGTTTGCTTACACAGAGCTGCGTTGAACAGGTGCTCAGTACTTTCAGACCAAGGAGAGGAATTCTGAGACGAGCTCCAGAGTAGGAACCACAAAGGGGCTATGCTGCTCTGAAACTGACCCAGGACAATACGCCACTCTGGGGATACACTTGTCCTGAGAGAGACTCTTAGAGAATAAAGTTCTGGAACTGGGTTTACTTTGCTTTACATAATGTGGACATAGAGCTCTAGAAAGGACTGAATAATCTGCCCTTCTCCACATGCTTTCTTGGAAGTTCCAGAACAGGATGGACTAACATTGATTTTAGAAGTCTGGATGTGCTCCAGAGAGGGACTCAGCGTGACAGACAGCCAGGAGAGAGCTTCCGATCTGGGCTACGATTACCTGAGTGACACCTGGCACTCCTTAGAGCTCAGAGAGAAATGCCTACAGTACTTTCCTCTCTTTTTCTGTGTGATAGAAAGACAGTGAGGAATTTACCTTTTGCTTCTAATCTTAAAATCTCCGCTCAAGGATACCGTTCAGGACTGACCTCCCTCTCCCTCCTCTCCTCCCTCCTCTCTCCCTCCTCTCTCCCTCCTCTCCTCCCTCTCCCTCCTCTCCTCCCTCCTCTCTCCTCTTCCTCTCTCTCCCTCCTCTCTCCCTCCTCTCCTCCCTCCTCTCTCCTCTTCTATTCCTCTCTTTTCCCCGTCTCCTCTGTCAGGTGGGAGAGTAAGCTATCTCGTCTGGCTCAGAGGTTGAATCAGAGACCGGGGGATGCTTTGGTAAAGGACATCAGACTGCTGTTCTACACGGGCACCTCACCACACACCTCTCACAGTCTGGGCAGGTAAGGAAGGAGCCAGCACACACACACACACACACACACGCGCGCACACGCACACACACACGCACACGCGCACACACACGCACACGCGCACACACACACACATGCAGGTGAATACACATATACACTAACGCACAGATGTACAGACACACACGCAAGATGAATAGGCGCATGCACACACACTAATATGCAGATGTGCACACACACACACACACACACACACACACACACACACACACACACACACACACACACACACACACACACACACACACACACACACACACACACACACACACACACACACACACACACACACACACACACACATAGACACAGATATATCGCTATCGGTATGCGTATGATATCTGCATCAGTATGCGTATGTGTGGGTGTGGGGTCAGTATGTGTCTGCTGTGCTGCCTGCTGATCAGTGATGAGTTGAACTTGGTGGGTGAGAGATGCAGACTAGATAGACACTGGCTGGTAGGCAGATAGTGTATGTTAGATACTGTATGTCCGCTGCTCTGCATTCCTGTCTGTTAGAAGGGATAGACTGTTGCTTTTTTGGTTTCGCACAAACAGTATTGATTGAAGCTGGAGTTGTCCTTATCCCTTCTGTCTCTCTCTCTCTCTCCGTGTCTCTCTCCCTTCTCTCTCTCCATTCTCCCTCTGTCTCTCTCTCCCTTCTCTCTCTCTATCCGTCTCTCTCTCTCTCTCTGTCTCCGACTCTCTCCTCTCTCTCTCTGACTCTCTCCTCTCTCTCTCTCTCTGTCTCTGACACTCTCTGTCTCTTTGTCCTTTGTATGTGCATGTGTTGCAGTAGACAGTTGTTGGTACTGAGACTAGTACATGTCTGTCTGTTGCTCCGCCTTCCAGTTCTGTAGGCACTTTACTTAGCGATGTTCTGTAGGCACTTTACTTAGCGATGTTCTGTAGGCACTTTACTTAGCGATGTTCTGTAGGCACTTTACTTAGCGATGTTCTGTAGGCACTTTACTTAACGATGTTCTGTAGGCTCTTTACTTAACGATGTTCTGTAGGCACTTTACTTAGCGATGTTCTGTAGGCACTTTACTTAACGATGTTCTGTAGGCACTTTACTTAGCGATGTTCTGTAGGCACTTTACTTAACGATGTTCTGTAGGCACTTTACTTAACGATGTTCTGTAGGCACTTTACTTAACGATGTTCTGTAGGCACTTTACTTAACGATGTTCTGTAGGCACTTTACTTAACGATGTTCTGTAGGCACTTTACTTAACGATGTTCTGTAGGCACTTTACTTAACGATGTTCTGTAGGCACTTTACTTAACGATGTTCTGTAGGCACTTTACTTAACGATGTTCTGTAGGCACGTTTTATTTGATGCGGAATCAGAGTGGTGTTTTTTTTCTTTGTGGGAGTGATTGAATAATGATGTCGCAGCAGCAACAACAGCTGGACACAACGTGTTGAAGAACTAACACCCCCCCTCGGGAACACACAGTACCTCACCACATCTATCACTCTCTGGCCGTATCCCAATACCCATACTTGCATTGTAAATAATAGCCTGATTGGTTATTTGAAAAAATATATATATTTTATAGTATGGGATATTTCCAAAATTGAGTATGCTTTATTAAATGCCAGGATGTCATATTCATTTAGGCTTTTCATCTAGTACAATTCACTGCACACTGTTGAGGAAGAGAATTGTCTTTTCAGACCCACGTGTGTTTGACAGAAGCTGATAGTCAGAATAGGAGACGGGCTGTACCAAAATGGACTAATGACGGGAAACAACCCAATTGCACATTAGTATGTTGACATTTCTTGCCAAACTGCATACATTTTTACAAAACAGTACATTTGAAATAGTATGTAGTATGATTAGCTAGTTAACATAAAAAGTTGAATACATTTTAGTAAGTAGTGGACAAGACGGTTTTCGGACACAACATATGCACCCCTGGTGTAAAAGTAGTGTACTATATAGAGAATAGGGTGCCATTTGAGATATATCCCTGGTGTAAAAGTAGTGTACTATATAGAGAATAGGGTGCCATTTGAGATATATCCACTGATTTACATTGAATTGCTTTTCCAATTTACTCTTCAGAATGTACCACTTTCTCTCTTTATATCTGCTACCCTTCTATCTGCTACTCTACTACTCTTCTATCTGCTGCTTTGTAGTTACTATACCTCTCTTCTATCTGCTGCTTTGTAGTTACTATACCTCTCCTCTATCTGCTGCTTTGTAGTTACTATACCTCTCCTCTATCTGCTGCTCTACTACTCTTCTATCTGCTGCTTTGTAGTTACCATACCTCTCCTCTATCTGCTGCTTTGTAGTTACTATGCCTCTCTTCTATCTGCTGCGTTGTAGTTACTATACCTCTCCTCTATCTGCTGGTTTGTAGTTACTATACCTCTCCTCTATCTGCTGCTTTGTAGTTACTATACCTCTCCTATATCTGCTGCTTTGTAGTTACTATACCTCTCCTCTATCTGCTGCTTTGTAGTTACTATACCTCTCCTCTATCTGCTGCTTTGTAGTTACTATACCTATCTTCTATCTGCTGCTTTGTAGTTACTATACCTCTCTTCTATCTGCTGCTTTGTAGTTACTATACCTCTCCTCTATCTGCTGCTATACTCTTCTTCTGCTGCTTTTACTATATCTGCTGCTCCTCTATCTATCTGCTTTGTAGTTACTATACCTCTCTTCTATCTGCTGCGTTGTAGTTACCCTTGTATCTGCTGCTTTGTAGGTACTATACCTATCCTCTATCTTCTATCTGCTGCTTTGTTGTAGTACTCTTCTATCTGCTACTTTGTAGTTACTATACCTCTCTTCTATCTGCTGCTTTGTAGTTACTCTTCTATCTGCTGCTTTGTAGTTACTCTACCTCTCTTCTATCTGCTGCTTTGTAGTTAGTATACCTCTCTTCTATCTGCTGCTTTGTAGTTACTATACCTCTCTTCTATCTGCTGCTTTGTAGTTACTATACATCTCCTCTATCTGCTGCTTTGTAGTTACTATACCTCTCTTCTATCTGCTGCTTTGTTGTTACTCCTCTATCTGCTGCTTTGTAGTTACTATACCTCTCTTCTATCTGCTGCTTTGTAGTTACTATACCTCTCTTCTATCTGCTGCGTTGTAGTTACTATACCTCTCCTCTATCTGCTGCTTTGTAGTTACTATACCTCTCTTCTATCTGCTGCTTTGTAGTTACTATACCTCTCTTCTATCTGCTACTTTGTAGGTACTTTTCTATCTGCTGCTTTGTAGCTGCGTTACTATACCTCTCTTCTATTTGCTGCATTGTAGCTACTCTTCTTTCTGCTGCTTTGTAGCAACTATTCTATCTGCTGCTTTGTAGTTGTAGCTTCTCTTCTATCTGCTGCTTTGTAGTTACTATACCTCTCTTCTATCTGCTGCTTTGTAGTTACTATACCTCTCTTCTATCTGCTGCTTTGTAGTTACTATACCTCTCTTCTATCTGCTGCTTTGTAGTTACTATACTTCTCTCCTCTATCTGCTGCTTTGTAGTTACTATACCTCTCCTCTATCTGCTGCTTTGTAGTTACTATACCTCTCTTCTATCTGCTGCGTTGTAGTTACTATACTTCTCTTCTATCTGCTGCTTTGTAGTTACCATACCTCTCCTCTATCTGCTGCTTTGTAGTTACTATACCTCTCTTCTATCTGCTGCGTTGTAGTTACTATACCTCTCTTCTATCTGCTGCTTTGTAGTTACTATACCTCTCCTCTATCTGCTGCTTTGTAGTTACTATACCTCTCCTCTATCTGCTGCTTTGTAGTTACTATACCTCTCCTCTATCTGCTGCTTTGTAGTTACTATACCTCTCTTCTATCTGCTGCTTTGTAGTTACTATACCTCTCTTCTATCTGCTGCTTTGTAGTTACTATACCTCTCCTCTATCTGCTGCTTTGTAGTTACTATACCTCTCCTCTATCTGCTGCTTTGTAGTTACTATACCTCTCTTCTATCTGCTGCTTTGTAGTTACTATACCTCTCTTCTATCTGCTGCGTTGTAGTTACTATACCTCTCCTCTATCTGCTGCTTTGTAGTTACTATACCTCTCCTCTATCTGCTGCTTTGTAGTTACTATACCTCTCCTCTATCTGCTGCTTTGTAGTTACTATACCTCTCTTCTATCTGCTGCTTTGTAGTTACTATACCTCTCTTCTATCTGCTGCTTTGTAGTTACTATACCTCTCCTCTATCTGCTGCTTTGTAGTTACTATACCTCTCCTCTATCTGCTGCTTTGTAGTTACTATACCTCTCTTCTATCTGCTGCTTTGTAGTTACTATACCTCTCTTCTATCTGCTGCGTTGTAGTTACTATACCTCTCCTCTATCTGCTGCTTTGTAGTTACTATACCTCTCTTCTATCTGCTGCTTTGTAGTTACTATACCTCTCTTCTATCTGCTACTTTGTAGGTACTTTTCTATCTGCTGCTTTGTAGCTGCGCTTCTATTTGCTGCATTGTAGCTACTCTTCTTTCTGCTGCTTTGTAGCAACTATTCTATCTGCTGCTTTGTAGCTTCTCTTCTATCTGCTGCTTTGTAGTTACTATACCTCTCTTCTATCTGCTGCTTTGTAGTTACTATACCTCTCTTCTATCTGCTGCTTTGTAGTTACTATACCTCTCCTCTATCTGCTGCTTTGTAGTTACTATACCTCTCCTCTATCTGCTGCTTTGTAGTTACTATACCTCTCCTCTATCTGCTGCTTTGTAGTTACTATACCTCTCTTCTATCTGCTGCGTTGTAGTTACTATACTTCTCTTCTATCTGCTGCTTTGTAGTTACCATACCTCTCCTCTATCTGCTGCTTTGTAGTTACTATACCTCTCTTCTATCTGCTGCGTTGTAGTTACTATACCTCTCTTCTATCTGCTGCTTTGTAGTTACTATACCTCTCCTCTATCTGCTGCTTTGTAGTTACTATACCTCTCCTCTATCTGCTGCTTTGTAGTTACTATACCTCTCCTCTATCTGCTGCTTTGTAGTTACTATACCTCTCTTCTATCTGCTGCTTTGTAGTTACTATACCTCTCTTCTATCTGCTGCTTTGTAGTTACTATACCTCTCCTCTATCTGCTGCTTTGTAGTTACTATACCTCTCCTCTATCTGCTGCTTTGTAGTTACTATACCTCTCTTCTATCTGCTGCTTTGTAGTTACTATACCTCTCTTCTATCTGCTGCTTTGTAGTTACTATACCTCTCTTCTATCTGCTGCGTTGTAGTTACTATACCTCTCTTCTATCTGCTGCTTTGTAGTTACTATACCTCTCTTCTATCTGCTACTTTGTAGGTACTTTTCTATCTGCTGCTTTGTAGCTGCGCTTCTATTTGCTGCATTGTAGCTACTCTTCTTTCTGCTGCTTTGTAGCAACTATTCTATCTGCTGCTTTGTAGCTTCTCTTCTATCTGCTGCTTTGTAGCTACGCTTCTATCTGCTGCTTTGTAGCTACTCTTCTATCTGCTGCTTTGTAGATACTCTTCTATCTGCTGCGTTGTAGCTACTCTTCTATCTGCTGCGTTGTAGGTACCCTTGTATCTGCTGCTTTGTAGGTACTCTACTATCTGCTGCTTTGTAGGTACTATACCTCTCTTCTATCTGCTGCTTTTTTGAGTACTCTTCTATCTGCTACTTTGTAGTTACTATACCTCTCTTCTATCTGCTGCTTTGTAGTTACTCTTTTATCTGCTGCTTTGTAGTTACTCTACCTCTCTTCTATCTGCTGCTTTGTAGTTAGTATACCTCTCTTCTATCTGCTGCTTTGTAGTTACTATACCTCTCTTCTATCTGCTGCTTTGTAGTTACTATACATCTCCTCTATCTGCTGCTTTGTAGTTACTATACCTCTCTTCTATCTGCTGCTTTGTTGTTACTCCTCTATCTGCTGCTTTGTTGTTACTATACCTCTCTTCTATCTGTTGCTTTGTAGGTAATCTTCTATGTGCGGCTTTGTAGTTACTCTACCTCTCTTCTATCTACTGCTTTGTTCTTACTCCTCCATCTGCTGCTTTGTAGTTACTATACCTCTCCTCTATCTGCTGCTTTGTAGTTACTATACCTCTCTTCTATCTGCTGCTTTGTTGTTACTCTTCTATCTGCTGCTTTGTAGTTACTATACCTCTCTTCTATCTGCTGCTTCGTAGCTACTATACCTCTCTTCTATCTGCTGCTTTGTAGTTACTCTTCTATCTGCTGCTTTGTAGTTACTATACCTCTCTTCTATCTGCTGCTTTGTAAGTACTCCTCTATCTGCTGCTTTGTAGTTACTATACATCTCTTCTATCTGCTGCTTTGTAGGTAATCTTCTATGTGCGGCTTTGTAGTTACTATACCTCTCTTCTATCTGCAGCTTTGTAAGTACTCTTCTATCTGCTGCTTTGTAGTTACTATACCTCTCTTCGATCTGCTACTTTGTAGGTACTTTTCTATCTGCTGCTTTGTAGCTACGCTTCTATCTGCTGCATTGTAGCTACTCTTCTTTCTGCTGCTTTGTAGCTACTATTCTATCTGCTGGTTTGTAGTTTCTCCTCTATCTGCTGCTTTGTAGTTACTATACCTCTCTTCTATCTGCTGCTTTGTAGTTACTATACCTCTCTTCTATCTGCTGCTTTGTAGTTACTATACCTCTCCTCTATCTGCTGCTTTGTAGTTACTATACCTCTCCTCTATCTGCTGCTTTGTAGTTACTATACCTCTCCTCTATCTGCTGCTTTGTAGTTACTATACCTCTCTTCTATCTGCTGCTTTGTAGTTACTATACCTCTCTTCTATCTGCTACTTTGTAGGTACTTTTCTATCTGCTGCTTTGTAGCTGCGCTTCTATTTGCTGCATTGTAGCTACTCTTCTTTCTGCTGCTTTGTAGCAACTATTCTATCTGCTGCTTTGTAGCTTCTCTTCTATCTGCTGCTTTGTAGTTCCCCTTCTATCTGCTGCTTTGTAGCTACGCTTCTATCTGCTGCTTTGTAGCTACTCTTCTATCTGCTGCTTTGTAGATACTCTTCTATCTGCTGCGTTGTAGCTACTCTTCTATCTGCTGCGTTGTAGTTACCCTTGTATCTGCTGCTTTGTAGGTACTCTACTATCTGCTGCTTTGTAGGTACTATACCTCTCTTCTATCTGCTGCTTTGTTGAGTACTCTTCTATCTGCTACTTTGTAGTTACTATACCTCTCTTCTATCTGCTGCTTTGTAGTTACTCTTCTATCTGCTGCTTTGTAGTTACTCTACCTCTCTTCTATCTGCTGCTTTGTAGTTAGTATACCTCTCTTCTATCTGCTGCTTTGTAGTTACTATACCTCTCTTCTATCTGCTGCTTTGTAGTTACTATACATCTCCTCTATCTGCTGCTTTGTAGTTACTATACCTCTCTTCTATCTGCTGCTTTGTTGTTACTCCTCTATCTGCTGCTTTGTTGTTACTATACCTCTCTTCTATCTGTTGCTTTGTAGGTAATCTTCTATGTGCGGCTTTGTAGTTACTCTACCTCTCTTCTATCTACTGCTTTGTTCTTACTCCTCCATCTGCTGCTTTGTAGTTACTATACCTCTCTTCTATCTGCTGCTTCGTAGCTACTATACCTCTCTTCTATCTGCTGCTTTGTAGTTACTCTTCTATCTGCTGCTTTGTAGTTACTATACCTCTCTTCTATCTGCTGCTTTGTAAGTACTCCTCTATCTGCTGCTTTGTAGTTACTATACATCTCTTCTATCTGCTGCTTTGTAGGTAATCTTCTATGTGCGGCTTTGTAGTTACTATACCTCTCTTCTATCTGCTGCTTTGTAAGTACTCTTCTATCTGCTGCTTTGTAGTTACTATACCTCTCTTCGATCTGCTACTTTGTAGGTACTTTTCTATCTGCTGCTTTGTAGCTACGCTTCTATCTGCTGCATTGTAGCTACTCTTCTTTCTGCTGCTTTGTAGCTACTATTCTATCTGCTGGTTTGTAGTTTCTCTTCTATCTGCTGTTTTGTAGTTCCCCTTCTATCTGTTGCTTTGTAGATCCCCTTCTATCTGCTGCTTTGTAGGTACTCCTCTATCTGCTGCTTTGTGGGTACTCTTCTATCTGCTGTTTTGTAGCTACTCCTCTATCTGCTGCTTTGTAGATACTCTTCTATCTCCTGCGTTGTAGCTACTCTTCTATCTGCTGCGTTGTAGGTACCCTTGTATCTGCTGCTTTGTAGTTACTATTCTATCTGCTGCTTTGTAGTTACTATACCTCTCTTCTATCTGCTGCTTTGTAGAGTACTCTTCTATCTGCTGCTTTGTAGTTACTATACTTCTCTTCTATCTGCTGCTTTGTAGTTACTCTTCTATCTGCTGCTTTGTAGTTACTATACTTCTTTTCTATCTGCTGCTTTGTAGTTCTCTTCTATCTGCTACTTTGTAGTTACTATACTTCTCTTCTATCTGCTGCTTTGTAGTTACTCTTCTATCTGCTGCTTTGTAGTTACTATATCTCTCTTCTATCTGCTGCTTTGTAGTTACTATACCTCTCTTCTATCTGCTGCTTTGTAGTTACTCTTCTATCTGCTGCTTTGTAGTCACTATACCTCTCTTCTATCTGCTGCTTTGTAGTTACTATACCTCTCTTCTATCTGCTACTTTGTAGTTACTATACTTCTCTTCTATCTGCTGCTTTGTAGTTACTCTTCTATCTGCTGCTTTGTAGTTACTATACCTCTCTTCTATCTGCTGCTTTGTAGTTACTATACCTCTCTTCTATCTGCTACTTTGTAGTTACTATACCTCTCTTCTATCTGCTGCTTTGTAGTTACTCTTCTATCTGCTGCTTTGTAGTTACTATACCTCTCTTCTATCTGCTGATTTGTAGTTACTATACCTCTCTTCTATCTGCTGCTTTGTAGGTACTTCTGTATCTGCTGCTTTGTAGCTACTCTTCTATCTGCTGCTTTGTAGTTACTCTTCTATCTGCTGCTTTGTAGTTACTATACCTCTCTTCTATCTGCTACTTTGTAGTTACTATACTTCTCTTCTATCTGCTGCTTTGTAGTTACTATACCTCTCTTCTATCTGCTGATTTGTAGTTACTATACCTCTTTTCTATCTGCTGCTTTGTAGGTACTTCTCTATCTGCTGCTTTGTAGCTACTCTTCTATCTGCTGCTTTGTAGCTACTCTTCTTTCTGCTGCTTTGTAGCTACTCTTCTATCTGCTGCTTTGTAGGTACTCTTCTATCTGCTGCTTTGTATTTACTCTTCTATCTGCTGCTTTGTAGTTACTATGCCTCTCTTCTATCTCTTGCTTTGTAGGTACTCTTCTATCTGCTGCTTTGTAGTTTTTTTCTACTGTGTTATTGACTTGTTAATTGTTTACTCCATGTGTAACTCTGTGTTGTCTGTTCACACTGCTATGCTTTATCTTGGCCAGGTCGCAGTTGCAAATGAGAACTTGTTCTCAACTAGCCTACCTGGTTAAATAAAGGTGAAATAAAAATAAAAAATAAAAAACTATACCTCTCTTCTATCTGCTGCTTTGTAGGTACTCTTCTATCTGCTGCTTTGTAGTCACTATACCGCTCTCCTATCTGCTGCTTTGAAGGTAATCCTCTATCTGCTGATTTGTAGCTACTCATCTATCTGCTGCTTTGTAGTTACTCTTCTATCTGCTGCTTTGTAGTCACTATACCTCTCTTCTATCTGCTGCTTTGTAGTTACTATACCTCTCTTCTATCTGCTGATTTGTAGTTACTATACCTCTCTTCTATCTGCTGCTTTGTAGGTACTTCTCTATCTGCTGCTTTGTAGCTACTCTTCTATCTGCTGCTTTGTAGTTACTCTTCTATCTGCTGCTTTGTAGTTACTATACCTCTCTTCTATCTGCTACTTTGTAGTTACTATACTTCTCTTATATCTGCTGCTTTGTAGTTACTCTTCTATCTGCTGCTTTGTAGTTACTATACCTCTCTTCTATCTGCTGCTTTGTAGTTACTCTTCTATCTGCTGCTTTGTAGGTACTCTTCTATCCGCTGCTTTGTAGGTACTCTTCTATCTGCTGCTTTGTAGGTACTCCTCTATCTGCTGCTTTGTAGTTACTATACCTCTCTTCTATCTGCTGCTTTGTAGTTCTTTTATATCTGCTGCTTTGTAGCTACTCTTCTATATGCTGCTTTGTAGGTACTCTTCTATCTGCTGCTTTGTAGCTTCTCTTCTATCTGCTGCTTTGTAGTTCCCCTTCTATCTGCTGCTTTGTAGTTACTCTTCTATCTGCTGCTTTGTAGGTACTCTTCTATCTGCTGCTTTGTAGGTACTCTTCTATCTCCTGCTTTGTAGTTACTATACCTCTCTTCTATCTGCTGCTTTGTAGGTACTCTTCTATCTGCTGCTTTGTAGTCACTATACCGCTCTCCTATCTGCTGCTTTGTATTGACTCTATCTGCTGCTTTGTAGTCACTATACCGCTCTCCTATCTGCTGCTTTGAAGGTACTCCTCTATCTGCTGCTTTGTAGGTACTCTTCTATCTGCTGCTTTTGTAGTTTGTAGTAGAGGTAGAGTAGAGTATAGGTAGAGTAGAGGTGTAGGTAGAGTAGAGGGAGAGTAAAGGTGTAGGTAGAGTAGAGGTAGAATAGAGTTGTAGGTAGAGTAGAGGTGTAGAGTAGAGGTAGAGTAGAGGTAAATGGGAGAGTAGAGGTAGAGTAAAGGTAGAGTAGAGGTGGAGTAGAGGTAAGGTAGAGTAGAGGTAGAGGTAGAGTAGAGGTACAGTAGAGAAGAGGTAGAGGTAGAATAAATGTAGAGATAGAGTAGAGGTAGAGGTAGAATAAATGTAGAGGTAGAGTAGAGAAGAGGTAGAGGTAGAGTAAGAGGTAAAGTTAGGTTAGAGTAGAGGTAGAGTAGAGGTACAGTAGAGAAGAGGTAGAGTAGAGGTAGAGGTAGGGTAGATGCCGGGTAGAGGGAGGGTAGAGGTAGGGTAGAGTAGAGTAGTGTTAGAGTAAAGGTAGAGTAAAGGTAGAGGTAGAGTAGAGGTAGAGTAGAGGTGTAGGTAGAGTAGAGGTAGAGGTGTAGGTAGAGGTACAGTAGAGGTAGAGGTAGAGTAGAGGTAGAGTAGAGGTATAGGGTGAATAAATGAGGATGTAGAGTAGAGGTACAGTAGAGGTACAGTAGAGGTAAAGTAGAGGTAGAGTAGAGGTACAGTAGATGTAGAGGTAGAGTAGAGGTGGAGTAGAGTTAGAGTAAATGTAGAGGTAAGGTAGAGTAGAGGTAGAGGTACAATAGAGGTACAGTAGAGGTAGAGGTACAGTAGAGGTAGAAGTAGGGTAGATGCCGGGTAGAGGTAGAGGTAGAGTAGAGGTAGGGTAGAGCAGAGTAGTGTTAGAGTAAAGGTAGAGTAAAGGTAGAGGTAGAATAAATGTAGAGGTAGTGTAGAGGTATAGTAGAGAAGAGGTAGAGGTAGAGTAGAGGTAGGGTAGAGTAGTGGTAGAGTAAAGGTAAAGTAAAGGTAGAGGTAGAATAGAGGTAAGGTTTGAGTAGAGGTGGAGTAGAGGTAGAGGTAGAATAAAGGTAGAGTAAAGGTAGAGTAGAGGTAGATTAGATGTAGGGTAAAGGTAGAGTAGAGGTTGATTAAAAATTGAGTAGATGTAGATTAAAGGTAGAGTAGAAGTGGATTAAAGGTAGAGTAGAGGTAGAGTAGAGGTAGAGAAGAGGTAGAGGTAGAATACATGTAGAGGTAGAGTAGATTAAAGGTAGAATAGAGGTAGAGAAGAGGTAGATTAAAGTTTGAGTAGAGGTGGAGTAGAGGTAGAGGTAGAATAGAGGTAGAGAAGAGGTAGATTAGATGTAGGGTACAGGTAGAGTAGAGGTAGATTAAAAGTTGAGTAGAGGTAGATTAAAGGTAGAGTAGAAGTGGATATAAGGTAGAGTAGAGGTTTGAGTAGAGGTGGAGTAGAGGTAGAGAAGAGGTAGAGGTAGAATAAATGTAGAGGTAGAGTAGAGGTAGAGTAGATTAAAGGTAGAATAGAGGTAGAGAAGAGGTAGATTAAAGTTTGAGTAGAGGTGGAGTACAGGTAGAGGTAGAATAGAGGTAGAGTAAAGGTAGAGTAGAGGTAGATTAAAGGTAGAGTAGAGGTAGATTAAAGGTAGAATAGAGGTAGATTAAAGTTTGAGTAGAGGTGGAGTAGAGGTAGAGGTAGAATAAATGTAGAGTAGATTAAAGGTAGAATAGAGGTAGAGAAGAGGTAGATTAAAGTTTGAGTAGAGGTAAAATAGAGGTAGAGTAAAGATAGAGTAGAGGTGGATTAACGTTTGAGTAGAGGTGGAGTAGAGGTAGAGGTAGAGTAAAGGTAGAGTAGAGGTAGATTAAAGGTAGAATAGAGGTAGAGGTAGAGAAGAGGTAGAGTAGAGGTAGAGACAGAGGAAGAGATAGATTAAAGGTAGAGTAGAGGTAGATTAAAGGTAGAATAGAGGTAGAGGTAGAGAAGAGGTAGAGTAGAGGTAGAGACAGAGGAAGAGATAGATTAAAGGTAGAGTAGAGGTAGATTAAAGGTATAATAGAGGTAGAGGTAGAGTAGAGGTAGAGTAAAGGTAGAGTAGAGGTAGATTAAAGGTAGAGTAGAGGTAGATTCAAGGTAGAATAGAGGTAGAGTAGAGATAGATTAAAGGTAGAGTAGAGGTAGATTAAAGGTAGAGTAGAGGTAGATTCAAGGTAGAATAGAGGTAGAGTAGAGATAGATTAAAGGTAGAGTAAAGGTAGAGTAGAGGTAGATTAAAGGTAGAGTAGAGGTAGATTCAAGGTAGAATAGAGGTAGAGTAGAGATAGATTAAGGGTAGAGTAGAGGTAGATTCAAGGTAGAATAGAGGTAGAGTAGAGGTAGATTCAAGGTAGAATAGAGGTAGAGTAGAGATAGATTAAAGGTAGAGTAGAGGTAGATTAAAGGTAGAGTAGAGGTAGATTCAAGGTAGAGTAGAGGTAGAGTAGAGATAGATTAAAGGTAGAGTAAAGGTAGAGTAGAGGTAGATTAAAGGTAGAGTAGAGGTAGATTCAAGGTAGAATAGAGGTAGAGTAGAGATAGATTAAAGGTAGAGTAGAGGTAGATTAAAGGTAGAGTAGAGGTAGATTCAAGGTAGAATAGAGGTAGAGTAGAGATAGATTAAAGGTAGAGTAGAGGTAGAGTAGAGATAGATTAAAGGTTTACTCAGTGTGATGTACATCACTAATTCCCTAATTCCCTGTTCCAGTGTCCTCTCAATAGATACATGGAGTGACGAAGCAAACGTTCAATTCACACTTATGGATGGACTGAGGTGTCTATTCTGTGGTCGGTTGTGAGTGTGCAAGAGTGCCTTTTGTGGATATTTTTGTTTATTCGCCTCTTAGTGGAGAGACACGCATATAGGCACACACACGCACACACACAGACATGCAGACACACACGCACGCAAGCACACACTCACATACACGCTTTCCCCTGCAGTGTCACTAATTGGTCATGTGATTGGTTCTGTTTCATTCCTGTCCCTTTACTCTCTGGTGTAATATGTGGTGATATTTCAGGATATTCAGGCCAATAAGGGCCTTCACTTGCTCACTTAACTTCTTACGGCTGAAATCCCGTAACGGGATCGATTTGACAACAGCCAGTGAAAGTGCAGGGCGCCAAATTCAAACAACAGAAATCTCATTAAAATTCCTCAAACATACAATCAAATCAAATCAAATTGTATTTGTCACATACACACATGGTTAGCAGATGTTAGTGCGAGTGTAGCGAAATGCTTGCTTCTAGTTCCGACAATGCACTAATAACCAACAAGTAATCTAGCTAACAATTCCAAAACTACTACCTTATAGACACAAGTGTAAGGGGATAAAGAATATGTACATAAAGATACATAAAGATATATGAATGAGTGATGGTACAGAGCGGCATAGGCAAGATACAGTAGATGGTATTGAGTGCAGTATATACATATGAGATGAGTATGTAAACAAAGTGGCATAGTTAAAGTGGCTAGTGATACATGTATTACATAAGGATGCAGTAGATGATATAGAGTACAGTATATACCCTACATTATTCATCTCATATGTATACGTATGTAAACATTAGGTAGAATAGAGGTACACCATTTTAAAGATAAACTTGTTGTTAATCTCACCACAGTGTCTGATTTCAAAAAGGCTTCACGACAAAAGCATACCATGCGATTATGTTAGGTCACAGAAAAACCGCCATTTTTCCAGCCAAAGAGAGGAGTCACAAAAATCAGAAATAGAGATAAAATTAATCACTAACCTTTGATGATCTTCATCAGATGACACTCATAGGACTTCATGTTACACAATACATGTATGTTTTGTTCAATAAAGTTCATATTTATATCCAAAAATATCAGTTTACATTGGCGCGTTATGTTCAGTAATGTTTTGCTTTCAAAACATCTGATTTTGCAGAGAGCCACATCAATTTACAGAAATACTCATCATAAATGTTGATGAAAATACAAGCGTTATACATGGAATTAAAGATATACTTCTCCTTAATGCAACCGCTGTGTCAGATTTCAACAAAGCTTTACAGAAAAAGCACACCATGCAATAATCTGAGTACAGCGCTCAGAGACCAAAACAAGCCATACCCGCCATGTTGTGGAGTCAACAGAAGTCAGAAATAGCATTATAAATATTCACTTACCTTTGATGATCTTCATCGGAATGCACTCCCAGGAATCCCAGTTCCACAATACATGTTTGTTTTGTTCAATGATGTCCATCATTTATGTCCAAATACCTCCTTTTTGTTTGCGTGTTTAGTTCACAAATTCAAATTCACAAGGCGCAGGCACTTAGTTCAGACGGCAGGTCCATTACAGTTCGTAGAAATATGTTAAACGATGTATCGAATCAATCTTTAGGATGTTTTTATCATAAATCTTCAATAATATTCCAACCAGACAATTCCTTTGTCTTTAGAAATGAAAAGGAACGCAGCTAGCTCTCACGATCGCGCTCATGACATTCTGTCAGACCCCTGACTCAAACAGCTCTTATTCGTTCCCCCTTCACAGTAGAAGCCTGAAACAAGGTTCTAAAGGCGGTTGATATCTAGTGGAAGCCTTAGGAAGTGCAATCGGACCAAATTTTACACTGTATACACTGTATATTGGATAGGCAAAGACTTTCCCACTTCCTGGTTGGATTTTTTCTCAGGCTTTTGCCTGCCATATGAGTTCTGTTATACTCACAGACATCATTCAAACAGTTTTAGAAACTTCAGAGTGTTTTCTATCAATATCTACTAATAATATGCATGACTTGGCTTCTGGGCCTGAGTAGCAGGCAGTTTACTCTGGGCACCTTATTCATCCAAGCTACTCAATACTGCCCCCCAGCCATAATAAGTTAAACTTGTCAGCCAATGAATCAATCAATCAGTCAATTAGTTAGTCTTGCTTTATTCAATAGATAGTGCTGAGTGATTTAACGTTTTGGTTATTTTTCATTTTTTAGACAACTAATTCAACAAAAAATCCTTGTTCGTGAGCATTTCACCTTTGTCAAGTTAATCCATCTACCTGATAATTGTGGCATATCAAGAAGCTGATTAAACGGCATGATTATTACACAGGTGCACCTTGTGCTGACGATAATAAAAGGTCACTCTATAATGTGCAGTTTTGTCACACAACACAATGCCACAGATGTCTCATGTTTTGAAGGAGCGTGAAATTGGAATACTGACTACAGGAATGTCCACAATAATAATTTCCCTACCATAATCCCCCTCCAACTTCATTTAAGATAATGTGGCAGTACGTCCAACTTGCCTCACAACCGCAGACCACGTGTAACCATGGCAGCCCAGGCCCTCCACATCCGCCTTCTTCACCTGAGGGACCGTCTAAGACCAGCCATCCGGACAGCTGATGAACCTGAGGAGTATTTCTGCCAGTAATAAAGTCCTTTTGTGGGGGAAAAAACTCATTCTCAATGTGAAATCCATAGATTAGGCCATAATACATTCATTTAATAAATTGATTGATTTCCTTATATCAACTGTAACTCAGTAAAATCATTTAAATTGTAGCATGTTGCATTTATATTTTTGTTCAGTTTAGTTTGAAGACTAAAATAGTTTTGTCAGACCGCGTAGGCAGCAGCTATATAGAGATGAGAGGGTAACATGGAATTAGATAATAGTCATCAAATAAAACACATTTAATTTACACAACAACTGATGTATTGTATTAAAGTAAAATAATGTGAATAAATGAAGGTTAATAAATGATCATCAGTAATGGGCAGTCACTACCGTCATGGGACTTCATTGTTTTATTCTGTGTTTTTACAGCGTTCAACCCACAAAATTCAAACCAAAATCGAAAACCATTATTATTTTTTAATAATCGAACCAAAACCGAACCACCCTAGTTTTTTAGTCTTTCTATTTCTTTGGCTGTGTTTACACAAGCAGTCCAATTCTGATCCTTTGCTCAATTATAGGCAAAAGATCTGATCTGCCAATTCGTGGCAAAAGATCACAATTGGGGTGCCTGGTCCTCCTGAGTCTGAGACACTGCATCAGGTTCAATCCCATTCTGTGTCACAACCGGCCGTGATTGGGAGTCCCTTGGGGCGGCGCATAATTGGCCCAGCGTTGTCCGGGTTACTGGAGGGTTTGGTCGGGTGGGGGTGGGGGAGATTTACTGGTCTTATCGTGCGTTAATGATTTGTTATAGCAGGCCAGGCGCCTGCAGGCTGACCTCGTCAGTTGGACGGTGTTACCTCCGACACACTGGTGCGGGAAAAAATGGGGTAAAATGGAGTAAAATAAAAAATATAAAAAATAAATAAATAATTGGTCTGCCTGTGTAAATGCAGCCTTTCTATTGTAAAAGTGAAGCATGTTTGTATTCAAGCATCCCATCCCTCTGTGGCTATGTAAAATATCATTCTGTTTTGACAGACGAAAGATAAGAATTTGACTGGTTGTCTTGACTCCCTCGCCTGGCTTCTGGAACAGTGAAGAGATAATAACTAGAGTAACACTAGAATGTTCCTTTTTTCATGAATGGTTGCTGAGGAGCGCTCCTCATAACTGAGCTCTTCACTTCTCTCTCACAGCTGAGTGGAGCTTTGCTTTTGCACCAGCACAGATGAACTTGGCAACCAAATAATCGCTATTGAATCAAATGAATCAAAATTAGGACAAATGATCAGAATCACCTTCATTTGCCAAGTACGTTTACATAGTCAGAATTTGACTTGGCGATATGGTGCTGCTTGTAACAACATTTGGAGACAGAATACAGCCTGAGGAATTTATCACCAGCCGTGTACTGTAGTTGTTGGTATTTGTTGTTGTTGATGACAAGTCATCCTGTCAATGACTTATGTTACTCCTACATTATGACACCTTACGTAAAATGTTAACAAATGTTTGTCTTCAGAATCCAATATTAAACTAAGGTCTTTCAACACATGAATGTTTTGTGATGATTCTACGGTAGAAAACACATTTCTGTGTTATTATTTCACCGTAAAAGAAAAATGTCCACCTTTATTTCATTGTTCATGTCCCTGTGTGTACCTCTTTGTCTCTCCTGTCTCTCTTGTCATTTCTCTGAGCGCCAGATCAAATCTGTGCAGCCGATGGGGAAATGAATTTAACGGGAGCCTGTGGGTCAACAGTAATTTTTCCTACCGAGCAGAAGTGAGTGAAGCAATCATTTATGGCCGGTCTATCTAGCTGGCCAGAAGGGCTGAGTAATGGTTATTTGGTGTGTTTCTTGGAAATATGATGCGAGGATCATTAAAGATTGTTCAGCCATTGCTCTGTCAATACATTCCTGGAATTAGCGGCCGTTCCATGGCCCAAATCATCCATGTTAGCCATAGCGTATCGTTCAGAGAGAGACTCAGAAATGACCCCTTTTCACCTTTCACTAACACATCTGTCAGTAAGTCTCTTCCACTGTCATGGATCTGTTATTAATGTTGTACTGTCTCCGTATTTGTCACATGTATAACTGGGTAGAAATGTTCTCAAAGGAAATTGATTACATTGAAATGACGTTTTCCTTCACAGTCCCGAAGAAGGAAACTAAAATGCTAACGTGTGTGTGTTGTTTTTGTCATCCTCTAGGACATGAAAAGATAATAAAGATGATTTTAACTTGCCCCAGATATGAAGAGTGCCTTGGTATTTTTCTAATATATTTTCCTTTAGGAACTTCTGTTCCGTCAGAAGTGCAGAACCTGAAACTCGTCCATTTTCAAACCCATCAGTTTGTACTGTCTTTATTGTCGGCCGTTCTATTGTATAATTGGGTAGAAATTGCTCTTGCACATTGAAATGACTTTTTCCTCTCCCTCCCTTCTCTCCTTCCCTCCTTTAGGAACTATTCCGTCAGCATGACTCAACAGATGCAGAACCTGCAGTTGTCCCACACCAGGAAGTGCTCGGGAGGCCCTGCCTCCCCCAGCGCCGCCAAGCGCCTCTACAGGAACCTATCAGAGAAGCTGAAAGGAGGCCACTCCTCCTTCGAGGACGCCTACTTCTTCGGCCGCGGAGAACGCCACGGTCATCACAAGGGCTCGGTGAGTTGGGATTGTGTGTCCATGCATACATGCTATGTTTGTGTGGTTTTTTTCCACATCCAAGACATTTTTAGAAAGTTGAAGCTCATTTACTGAATTTCTATACATTTACATTGGAGAACAGCAAAAAACAAGCATGAAGGATGTGAAGGATATGTGTGTGTGTGTGTGTGTGTGTGTGTGTGTGTGTGTGTGTGTGTGTGTGTGTGTGTGTGTGTGTGTGTGTGTGTGTGTGTGTGTGTGTGTGTGTGTGTGTGTGTGTGTGTGTGTGTGTGTGTGTGTGTGTGTGCGTGCGGGTGCGTGTGTGTGTATTAGAGAGGTTTCAGTGTGTTCTCACACTAGGGCTGATGTGTCCCAGTCTAATGACATGTTCCACCGGGTTACATCTCACGTACAGCTTGTTAATTACTCATTACAGCTATAGATGCCGTAGCCGATGAAACTACCACGTCCGTTTGGGTTATTACAACAACACAGAAGTTACTACAAACAAAAAAACTATTTTTTGACATCATCACACGCCAGATAGAACAGAATAATATGTACTGCTGGGTTTTGAACCGTTTTGTCAACAAAACACAAACTAAGGCGCTGGATGAGAACAGTGGCATTCGGATTCCATCTTTGAATGTTACCGCATCAGGACTTTCACTGCGGTGCTACCTCCTTCTCTTCACCTCTCTTCACCTCTCTTTGTCTCTCTCTCTCTCTCTCTCTCTCTCTCTCTCTCTCTCTCTCTCTCTCTCTCTCTCTCTCTCTCTCCACTGGATGTGTTGTAAATGTCACTGCTTTTTGGACAGAATGTTCTTCCAGGCTTTTCCTTACACACAGAAGCACACTTGTCATTAGTCCTCCAGGCGTATGTGTTTCCATCACGCTGAACAATAACCTAGCATTGGCTTAATCACACTCCAACTGATCTGATGTTAACCCACACACACGTTCCACCGACACGCTACAATGATAATTGAATGTGAAATGAGTGATATGATATTGATTGTGCCAATCGATCAGAGAGTGTAGTTTTTTTTTAAATTCTGAGTGTTGGATCGTGTCAGTGTTCTCTCACTGTGACAGATAGACAGTACTGTCCCCATGTAATATGGCGTCTGATTTCATCCAAAGCCACTCAGTCACGCATGCATACATGTTATATGTATGTGGTGGTCCTGGGAATCAAACCCACTATTCAGGTGTTGTGTGTGCCATCCTCTACCAACTGAGCTACAGAGGACCACCTCTCCTCTCTACGGTCCATCAATCACTACACGTTGTTGCTGGGTCTGCCCTTGGTTTGGTTAAAGCTTCAATTGTCTATCAGTATAGCTCAGAGCCTATGACTTTCTGGAGCTGTGGGTGAGTGCTGTTGATGACGACAACAATGAGGATTGTCTCCTGACCCCTGTGTGTGTGTGTGTGTGTGTGTGTGTCCCTCCAGAACATGCAGGGTAGTGAGTGTCTGTTTGAGGCGGTGGAGCAGCAGGATGTAGAGGCCGTCCAGATCCTTCTCTACCAATACACAGCTGAGGAGCTGGACCTCAACACGCCCAACAGCCAAGGGTTAACGCCGCTAGACGTGGCCGTCATGACCAACAACACACCTATAGCCAAACTACTGCTGAAGGCCGGCGGCAAGGAGAGCCCTCACTGTGAGTATTTATTCACCTTTATTTAACTAGGCAAGTCAGTTAAGAACACATTCTTATTTAAAATGAGGGCCTAGGAACAGTGGGTTAACTGGTCTAGGAACAGTGGGTTAACTGGTCTAGGAACAGTGGGTTAACTGGTCTAGGAACAGTGGGTTAACTGGCCTAGGAACAGTGGGTTAACTGGTCTAGGAACAGTGGGTTAACTGGTCTAGGAACAGTGGGTTAACTGGTCTAGGAACAGTGGGTAAACTGGCCTAGGAACAGTGGGTTAACTGGTCTAGGAACAGTGGGTTAACTGGCCTAGGAACAGTGGGTTAACTGGTCTAGGAACAGTGGGTTAACTGGTCTAGGAACAGTGGGTTAACTGGCCTAGGAACAATAGGAACAGGTTAACTGGTTAACTGGTAACTGGCCTAGGAACTGGGTTAACTGGTCTAGGAACAGGAACAGTGGGTTAACTGGCCTAGGAACAATGGGTTAACTGGTCTAGGAACAGTGGGTTAACCTAGGAACAGTGGGTTAACTGGTCTAGGAACAGGAACAGTGGGTTAGTGGGTTAACTGGTCTAGGAACTGGTCTAGGAACAGTGGGTAAACTGGCCTAGGAACAGTGGGTTAACTGGTCTAGGAACAGTGGGTTAACTGGCCTAGGAACAGTGGGTTAACTGGTCTAGGAACAGTGGGTTAACTGGTCTAGGAACAGTGGGTTAACTGGTCTAGGAACAGTGGGTTAACTGCCTGTTCAGGGGCAGAATGACAGATTTTTACCCTTGTCAGCTCGGGGCATTCGATCTTGCAACCTTTTCGGTCACTAGTCCAACGCTCCGTATACATTACGTAGGGCTCACTAAGTAAACACTATGGAGGGTGCAATGTGAGTACACACTAAGTAATGCAACCCAGCATTGAAGCCGTTACTTAAAAATACAGGAACCTTGTTCAGGCCTTTTCTTCTGTGAGGCTGTTCCTGCTTAGCCTGTCTGGCGCGACCCAGCTGGTACACAGCGAGGGAAAGAACCACTAGTCTGGACTATGTTTGTTGCTATAATATTCACCCCAGAAATTGAGAGATTATTTTTATTGGTTCTTTCAAATGTTTTGTTTTCCTCTGGGCTTGAGACCTCTTTTAAAATGGAAGGGGGCGGCGCTCGGGGGGCTGTGTATGGCTGTACAGAACCAGCCAATTAAAGCAAAGCCCCCTTCGTTATCAATAATACACTGTGCTAACATCAAACAGCCTGTTCACACTTTGAAGTCAGGAGGACTTTGAGTTTGGTGTCAGCCAGACTACTTTATGTCTTTTTAAACATGGTTTTCTAGTAGGCCTGGCCGATATAGATTATTTTTTAAATATGTTTTTGCGAAAGCGATAAATCAACGATAAATTATGAGAAAATATTTTTTGGGGGGAGGAGCTAGAACCGGGCAATATGGACAACAGTCATAATGAGATAAATGTAACTATTTTGCTCGATAACAACAAATACACCAATCTTTTTTTTTTATGGACAGAAACTTTACATTAGCAGCAGAGCTGTGTTGTTTCCAAGACAGCTGAGATGGGAGCCTATGATTTTCAAAAGTAAGCTGTTTTATCTAACATGTACAGGGAATGCCCAATCAATATTTTGATGTGCACCCTGTCAATATAGGACCCAGAATGATCAGATTTCCTTTTTTGAGAATAGTCCAACATCGTTGTGCATAGTGACCTATAGGTTATATTATTTACCACCTGAGGAAGTTGGAACACAACACTGCTAACTGTAAATATGATATTGTTGCTAGATAGCCATGTATGCTAATTGAGTCATCTATGGCTATGGTCCTACACAAACTTTTCAGCGTTAAGCCTAGTCTACTTGATGTACAGTAGGCCTAGTCTACTTGATGTACAGTAGGCCTAATCTACTTGATGTACAGTAGGCCTAGTCTACTTGATGTACAGTAGGCCTAATCTACTTGATGTACAGTAGGCCTAGTCTACTTGATGTACAGTAGGCCTAGTCTACTTGATGTACAGTAGGCCTAGCCTACTTGATGTACAGTAGGCCTAGTCTACTTGATGTACAGTAGGCCTAGTCTACTTGATGTACAGTAGGCCTAGTCTACTTGATGTACAGTAGGCCTAGTCTACTTGATGTACAGTAGGCCTAGTCTACTTGATGTACAGTAGGCCTAGTCTACTTGATGTACAGTAGGCCTAGTCTACTTGATGTACAGTAGGCCTAACCTACTTGATGTACAGTAGGCCTAGTCTACTTGATGTACAGTAGGCCTAGTCTACTTGATGTACAGTAGGCCTAGTCTACTTGATGTACAGTAGGCCGAGGCTACTTGATGTACAGTAGGCCCAGTCTACTTGATGTACAGTAGGCCTAGTCTACTTGATGTACAGTAGGCCTAGTCTACTTGATGTACAGTATGCCTAGCCTACTTGATGTACAGTAGGCCTAGTCTACTTGATGTACAGTAGGCCTAGTCTACTTGATGTACAGTAGGCCATGTCTACTTGATGTACAGTAGGCCTAGCCTACTTGATGTACAGTAGGCCTAGTCTACTTGATGTACAGTAGGCCTAGTCTACTTGATGTACAGTAGGCCTAGTCTACTTGATGTACAGTAGGCCTAGTCTACTTGATGTACAGTAGGCCTAGTCTACTTGATGTACAGTAGGCCTAGTCTACTTGATGTACAGTAGGCCTAGTCTACTTGATGTACAGTAGGCCTAGTCTACTTGATGTACAGTAGGCCATGTCTACTTGATGTACAGTAGGCCTAGTCTACTTGATGTACAGTAGGCCTAGTCTACTTGATGTACAGTAGGCCTAGTCTACTTGATGTACAGTAGGCCATGTCTTGATGTACAGTAGGCCCAGTCTACTTGATGTACAGTAGGCCTAGTCTACTTGATGTACCATGTCTAGGCCTTGATGTACAGTAGGCCTAGTCTACTTGATGTACAGTAGGCCTAGCCTACTTGAGTCTACAGTAGGCCTTGATGTACAGTAGGCCTTGATGTACAGTCTACTTGATGTACAGTAGGCCTAGCCTTGATGTACAGTAGGCCTAGTCTACTTGATGTACAGTAGGCCTAGTCTACTTGATGTACAGTAGGCCTAGTCTACTTGATGTACAGTAGGCCATGTCTACTTGATGTACAGTAGGCCTAGTCTACTTGATGTACAGTAGGCCTAGTCTACTTGATGTACAGTAGGCCTAGTCTACTTGATGTACAGTAGGCCTAGTCTACTTGATGTACAGTAGGCCTAGTCTACTTGATGTACAGTAGGCCTAGCCTACTTGATGTACAGTAGGCCTAGTCTACTTGATGTACAGTAGGCCTAGTCTACTTGATGTACAGTAGGCCTAGTCTACTTGATGTACAGTAGGCCTAGTCTACTTGATGTACAGTAGGCCTAGCCTACTTGATGTACAGTAGGCCTAGTCTACTTGATGTACAGTAGCCCTGTTCATTGCAAATGGTGCGCCCTGCTCGGCGTCAAAACCCTACTAACATGATACTCCGGTTGTAAAGTGGTGCCATGAACTCGATATTAAGCAGGGAGAAATACATGAAATACTCATAGAAAACTGTGACTCTCCTCTCTATAACTACAGCAACAGTAGTTGCTCGGAAAACTGTATTTTTCCCTCAATGGCATTTTGATCAACGGTCGGTCGTGTTTGTGCTTTATAGTAGGAATAATATATTACATCGGCTATTACCGTTGACCAAATAATGGTTTACAGAACAATCTCCAGGAACGGTCGGTAGAAAAAGTATACCGAAGAAAAATACTTCAGTCAGAGGAAGGCAATGTTTATCTTCCCAGCTCTATTTCCTATTCAATACTACTTTAGTCTACTACTACTTTAGTCTACTACTACTTTAGTGTAATAGTACTTTAGTCTACTACTACTTTAGTGTAATACTACTTTAGTCTACTACTACTATTTTAGTCTACTACTACTTTAGTGTAATACTACTTTAGTCTACTACTACTACTTTAGTCTACTACTACTTTAGTGTAATACTACTTTAGTCTACTACTACTACTTTAGTCTACTACTACTACTTTAGTCTACTACTACTTTAGTATTTTACTACTTTAGTCTACTACTACTTTAGTGTAATACTACTTTAGTCTACTACTACTTTAGTCTACTACTACTGTAGTCTAATACTACTTTAGTCTACTACTACTTTAGTCTACTACTACTTTAGTGTAATACTACTTTAGTCTACTACTACTTTAGTGTAATACTACTTTAGTCTACTACTACCTTAGTCTAATACTACTTTAGTCTACTACTACTTTAGTGTAATACTACTTTAGTCGAATACTACTTTAGTCTAATACTACTTTAGTCTACTACTACTTTAGTGTAATACTACTTTAGTCTACTACTACTTTAGTGTAATACTACGTTAGTCTACTACTACTTTAGTCTAATACTACTTTAGTCTACTACTACTTTAGTCTACTACTACTTTAGTGTAATACTACTTTAGTGTAATACTACTTTAGTCTACTACTACTTTAGTCTACTACTACTTTAGTGTAATACTACTTCAGTCTACTACTACTTTAGTCTACTACTACTTCAGTGTAATACTATTTTAGTCTAATACTACTTTAGTCTACTACTACTTTAGTGTAATACTACTTTAGTCTACCACTACTTTAGTCTACAACTACTTTAGTGCAATACTACTTTAGTCTACTACTACTTTAGTCTACTACTACTTTAGTCTACTACTACTTTAGTCTACTACTACTTTAGTGTAATACTACTTTAGCCTACTACTACTTTAGTCTACTACTACTTTAGTGTAATACTACTTTAGTCTTCTACTACTTTAGTCTATTACTACTTTAGTCTACTACTACTTTAGTCTATAACTACTTTAGTCTACTACTACTTTAGTCTACTACTACTTTAGTGTAATACTACTTTAGTCTAATACTACTTTAGTCTACTACTACTTTAGTCTACTACTACTCTAGTCTACTAATACTACTTTAGTCTACTACTACTTTCGTCTACTACTACTTTAGTCTACTACTACTTTAGTGTAATACTCCATCCATCCCTCCTCCACCTCTCCTAGACAGATGGTTCTTACCTTGTCCAACATCCCTGGACAGGAAAGCACCTCACAAGCCCTGTGTGTGTGTGTGTGTGTGTGTGTGTGTGTGTGTGTGTGTGTGTGTGTGTGTGTGTGTGTGTGTGTGTGTGTGTGTGTGTGTGTGTGTGTGTGCGTGTGCGCGTGCGCGTGCGCGTGCGTGCGTGTGTGTGTGTGTGTGTGTCTGCTCCGCTCCATGTTAGTGACACGTCTAACTGGGGTGAAACAGTGGCCACGAACCAAGTCTAGAGGGGCCTCCACACATCCCCTAACCCTATCCCAGGCCAGAGGAGGGGCCCCCTAACCCATCCCAGGCCCATAACCCTATCCCAGGCCAGAGGAGGGGCCCCCACACATCCCCTAACCCTATCCCAGGCCAGAGGAGGGGCCTAACCCTATCCCAGGCCACACATCCCCTAACCCTATCCCAGGCCAGAGGAGGGGCCCCACACATCCCCAAACCCTATCCCAGGCCAGAGGAGGGGCCCCACACATCCCCTAACCCTATCCCAGGCCAGAGGAGGGGCCCCACACATCCCCTAACCCTATCCCAGGCCAGAGGAGGGGCCTCACCCCCCTATCCCAGGCCATCCCCCTAACCCTATCCCAGGCCAGAGGAGGGGCCCCACACAACCCTATCCCAGGCCAGAGGAGGGGCCTCCACACATCCCCTAACCCTATCCCAGGCCAGAGGAGGGGCCCCACACATCCCCTAACCCTATCCCAGGCCAGAGGAGGGGCCTCCACACATCCCCTAACCCTATCCCAGGCCAGAGGAGGGGCCTCCACACATCCCCTAACCCTATCCCAGGCCAGAGGAGGGGCCCCCACACATCCCCTAACCCTATCCCAGGCCAGAGGAGGGGCCCCCACACATCCCCTAACCCTATCCCAGGCCAGAGGAGGGGCCCCACACATCCCCTAACCCTATCCCAGGCCAGAGGAGGGGCCCCCACACATCCCCTAACCCTATCCCAGGCCAGAGGGGGGCCACCAGGGCCTCCCCACTGAAAAGCCCTGACAAAGTTTGACATTTAATGGTTTAACTTTTCCAACGATGCATGTAACACCCTGCCAATTATACCTAAGTGATTTATTGTCCTCCGGGGCTGAGAGCGGAGAACGTCAAGTGTTTTTATAAACACACGCTCACACAGAGCACACACGCACACGTCTTACTGTGGTACAAACCGATCCCTGTAAACAAACATAGGGGTAAGCGCGTTTCTGTTTATCCTCCTGGGGCTGACTGGGTTGGGTTGGAGGGGTGGGGGATCTGACAGACCAGGTATAGAGAGGGTTGGCTGGGTTGGAGGGATGGGGTGGGGGTCTGACAGACCAGGTATGGAGAGGGTTGACTGGGTTGGAGGGATGGGGTGGGGATTGGTGGGGTGGGCATCTGACAGACCAGGTATAGAGAGGGTTGGCTGGGTTGGAGGGATGGGGTGGGGATTGGTGGGGTGGGGGTCTGACAGACCAGGTATGGAGAGGGTTGACTGGGTTGTGATGGAGGGGTGGGGTGGGGGGTCTGACAGACCAGTTATGGAGAGGGTTGGCTGGTTTGGAGGGGTGGGGTGGGGGTCTGACAGACCAGGTATGGAGAGGGTTGGCTGGGTTGGAGGGATGGGGTGGGGATTGGAGGGGTGGGCATCTGACAGACCAGGTATGGAGAGGGTTGGGCTGGAGGGGTGGAGTGGGGGGGTGGGGTGAGTGGGGTGACAGACTGGGTCAGAGAGATCACTCAAGATTCAAGTCGAAATTTGACGTTGTTGCAGGTCATAAGGACATTTGGGATACGGCTTCAAAACCGTCCACTAGGAGCAAAAAAAATAAAAACTCTCAAATCTGAGCTGGGATTGAAGCCACCTGCAGTCTATGGAGTGGGAGCACGCTGCTTAGACCACTGCGGCAGTTGTCCACAATGTGATAGAAAGGTTAATTAACCCAAACCATAATCCTTATTTTAACCAATCGGTATGTCCCAAACGTGAACCTTTAACTTAACCCAGTTGGAATGAATGCCTTAATGGAACTGTAGAGTTGTTTTTGTGTGCCTAATACGCCTAAAACATCTGTGCCCTAATACAGGATGTTGCCACTAGGGGCAATGGTGAGCACCTTTAGGCTTGGATTTTGCTAAAATGTTGTGGACGGTGGTGGTGGATGGGCGTAATCTGTGAGCTCTGGCCACGAGGATGGCGTGTTCAATCACAATGATTGGCACTTGTTTTTTGCAACATTGACATTTGGAGCAACTTTAACATTTGACGTTTGGAGAAAGGTGGGAAAACATCTAATTCTGCAGTGAGACTGAGGGCTTGATGGGCGTGGTAGCCCAACCATGGAGCGGGTTGGAGGGTAATTAACGAGTCCCCCCAGGGGACTTTATTTAGGTCCCACCGCTCCTCATCCCGCCGTAGAACTGACCCGCCGGCAGACAGGCCAGACAATGGGCCAGTGTGTGAGCTTGTGTGTATGCGTTCATGCGCGCGTGTGTGTGGCTGGATGGACAGCTCTGCATGTTAATTTATAGCCCCATCAATTAACCACAGCCTGCGTCAGGCCTGTCACTCCTGAAGAAGCAGGAAATTGCACCTCGACAAGGCTAATACGGCTGCCACTCTTTTCCACTGCAGCCCAGACTCAGGTTGTGTCCCAAATGGCACCCTATTCCCTACCTGGTCCCTATTGTTCCTCGTCAAAAGTAGGGCACTTCAAGAAGTAGAGCACCATTTACAACGTAGCTTCAGACTTAGCTCAGACCCCCAGGTAACGAGATGGAAGGATGGAGGGATCACTGGGCTGTTTACTTACTCTGTCGTCCTCCCTCTTTGTCACTCACCATCCCTCCCGCCCCAGGGGCTAGGGGCACGGTGAGAGGTCCGTGAAAGAGGGTCTTCTTCTACAGCGTGGTTATTTGTTTATGTTGTTGTCATGGTCAATGACGAGAGAGAGAGAGAGAGAGAGAGAGAGAGAGAGAGAGAGAGAGAGAGAGAGAGAGAGAGAGAGAGAGAGAGAGAGAGAGAGAGAGAGAGAGAGAGAGAGAGAGAGAGAGAGAGAGAGAGAGAGAAGGAAGAGGGAGAGAGAGAGAAGGAAGAGGGAGAGAGAGAGAATGAAGAGGGAGAGAGAGAGAAGGAAGAGGGAGAGAGAGAGAGAACCACGCTGTTCTACTGCAGGGAGGGCTGGCAACCTGGCACGAGGGCTAGGGTTTTATTATGACAAATCCGGGAGGCCAAATACACGTCTGTCTGTGTGTTCCACTCACCCGCCAAGCAGGGGAATTCTACTAGTCTATCCTCGCATCCACATTGGACCTTTCAAAGCAGTGTGAAACTTTGTGTTCTCTCAGTGAAACTTGAGCTCTTTTCCAACTCTAATGATAATCTGTGTTTCACTGAATCTCCCATAGTAACCTGTGTTCTATATCCCATAGTAACCTGTGTTCTGTATCCCATAGTAACCCATGTTCTGTATCCCATAGTAACCTGTGTTCTGTATCCCATGGTAACGGGTTCTGTATCCCATAGTAATGTGTCTTCCATCTCCCATGGTAATGTGTTCTGTATCCCATAGTAACCTGTGTTCTGTATCCCATAGTAACCTGTGTTCTGTATTCCATTGTAACCTGTGTTCTGTATCCCATAGTAACATGTGTTCTGTATCCCATACTAACCTGTGTTCTGTATCCCATAGTAACCAGTGTTCTGTATCCCAATATAACCTGTGTTCTGTATCCCGTAGTAACCTGTGTTCTGTATCCCATGGTAACCTGTGTTCTGTATCCCATAGTAACCTGTGTTCTGTATCCCATAGTAACCTGTGTTCTGTATCCCATGGTGACCTGTGTTTTTCCCATGATCACGGGTCTTCCACACAGATCCCCCTCACTATGTCAGTCTGTTTGTGTCTAGTCAGCTGTAACACGCAAGTCGAGCTGCAAGGTCTGTGGCCTGTACTTCTCTGAGTGGCCCTTGATAACAGAAGGCACAGCACTCACTCTTACACAGGTTTTTTGAACTTTTGGAAAATGTGCATCCTGTTTCCATTGATCATCCTTGAGATGTTTCTATAACTTGATTGGAGTCCACCGGTGGTAAATTCAATTGATTGAACAGGATTTGGAAAGGCACACACCTGTCTATGTCCGAGCAAAAACCAAGCCATGAACTCGAAGGAATTGTCCGTAGAGCTCCGAGACAGGATTGTGTCGAGGCACAAATCTGGGAAGGCTACCAAAAAATGTCTGCAGCATTGAAGGTCCCCAAGAACACCGTGGCCTCCATCATTCTTAAATGGAAGAAGTTTGGATCCAACAAGACTCTTCCTAGATCTGGCCGCCCGGCCAAACTGAAGAATCGGGGGAGAAAGGCCAGGGAGGTGACCAAGAACTCAATGGTCACTCTGACAGAGCTCCAGAGTTCTTCTGTGGAGATGGGAGAACCTTCCAGAAGAAACAACCATCGCTGCAGCACTCCACCAATCTGGACTTTATGGTAGAGTGGCCAGACAGAAGCCACTCCTCAGGAAAATTTACATAACAGCCTGTTGAAGTTTGCCAAAAGGCACCTGAAGGACTCTCAGACCATGAGAAATAAGATTCTCTGGTCTGATAAAACCAATATTGAACTCTTTGGCCTGAATGCCAAGCGTCACGTCTGGAGGAAGCCTGGCACCATCCCTACGGTGAAGCATGGTGGTGGCAGCATCATGCTGTGGGGATGATTTTCAGCAGCAGGGACTGGGAGACTAGTCAGGATCGAGGGAAAGATGAATGGAACAACATACAGAGAGATCCTTGATGAAAACCTGCTCCAGAGTGCTATGGACCTCAGACTGGGGTGAAGGTTCACCTGCCAACAGGACAATGACCCTAAGCAAAAAGCCAAGAAGCAGGAGTGGCTTCGGGACATGTCTCTGAATATCCTTGAGTGGCCCAGCCAGAGCCTGGATTTGAACCTGATCAAACATCTCTTAAGAGACCTGACAATTTCTGTGCAGCAACACTCCCCATCCAGCCTGACAGAGCTTGAGAGGATCTACAGAGAAGAAGGGAGAAACTCCCCAAATACAGATTTGTTATGCTTGTAGCGTCATACCCAAGAATACTCATGGCTTTAATCGCTGCCAATGGTGCTTCAAGAAAGTACTGAGTAAAGTGTCTGAATACTTATGTAAATGTGATGTTTCACTGAAATATCTCATTCTTTTGTATCCCTTTAGGCTTGCTCCAGTGTAGGGTGAAGGACTGTTTATAAGGTAGATGTAAACATCAGGAAATGACAGATTTTCAGGGCTTTAAACAAGCCGGTTGGAACACCATAGGGGGACCACAGCTAGTGTTTTAAATATATATATTTTTTTACCACAGAGTCGCGATGAGCCGTATATTCAGCCATTGAGAGCCAGCTAGCTAAAATAGATTTTGGCATCAATATGGCGGCCACTCTGGCTGAGAACATTCATGACAGTGGTGTGACATGACAGATGCAACCCATGTCTGTCTGTGTTCTAGTCCTTCTAGAGTGGTGAGGCTGTGCGGATGGCAGGAGAACTACAATGGTACGTCTAGAACTTGTCTGTTTTGTATCTGTGTTGTAGTTGTCAGTGTGGAGAGTCGCGAGGCCCACCTTAGCAGCCTGGTCATCGAGGCAGAGAGGAGGGCAGGGGAGCTGGCTGCTCAGGCCCAGAGAGACGGCCTTAGCCTGGAGGCCTGTGACAAGGACAAGCAGCTCCGAGCCTGGGAGTGGAGGTGCAAGCTCTACAAACGCATGATGACTGGCTTCCAGCATGCACGTGAGTGTGCTGGGATCGTGTGTGTTTGTGGAGGGGGGTGGTGTGTGTGTGTGTGTGTGTGTGTGTGTGTGTGTGTGTGTGTGTGTGTGTGTGTGTGTGTGTGTGTGTGTGTGTGTGTGTGTGTGTGTGTGTGTGTGTGTGTGTGTGTGTGTGTGTGTGTGTGTGTGTGTGTGTGTGTGTGTGTGTGTTTCGTTGTTCCTTTCTAATCAGGGACTGGTTTAGACCTGGGACCCCAGGTAGGTGCAATTAATTATCAGGTAGTACAGAAAACCAGGAGGCTCCGGATCTCGTAGGGTCAGAGTTGAATACCTCTGGCTTAAGTAAACACCATGGTGGAGGAGTTTGCTGAAGTGCTTCTGAAAACATACTGCTTTATTCTTTACAACTGTAGCAAACGTGTTGTTGTTGGTGTTGTTGTTGGTGTTGTTGTTCTTGTTGTTTGTGTTGTTGGTGTTGTTGGTGTTGTTGTTGGTGTTGTTGGTGTTGTTGGTGTTGTTGTTGGTGTTGTTGTTCTTGTTGTTTGTGTTGTTGGTGTTGTTGGTGTTGTTGTTGGTCTTGTTGTTTGTGTTGTTGATGTTGTTGTTGGTGTTGTTGGTGTTGTTGTTGGTGTTGTTTGTGTTGTTGGTGTTGTTGGTCTTGTTGTTTGTGTTGTTGATGTTGTTGTTGGTGTTGGTGTTCTTGTTGTTGGTGTTGTTGGTGTTGGTGTTCTTGTTGTTGGTGGTGTTGTTGGTGTTGTTGTTGGTGGTGTTGTTGTTGGTGTTGTTGTTGGTGGTGGTGTTGGTGTTCTTGTTGTTGGTGGTGTTGTTGTTGGTGTTGTTGTTGATGTTGTTGTTGGTGTTGGTGTTCTTGTTGTTGGTGTTGTTGTTGGTGGTGGTGTTGGTGGTGTTGTTGGTGTTGTTGTTGATGTTGTTGTTGGTGTTGGTGTTCTTGTTGTTGGTGTTGTTGGTGTTGGTTTTGTTGGTGTTGTTGTTGGTGTTGTTGGTGTTGGTTTTGTTGGTGTTGTTGGTGTTGTTGGTGGTGGTGGTGGTGTTGTTGGTGTTAGTGTTGTTGTTGGTTTTGTTGGTTTTGTTGGTGTTGTTGGTGTTGTTGATGTTAGTGTTGGGTGTTGTTGGTGGTTTTGTTGGTGTTGTTGGTGTTGTTGGTGGTGGTGGTGGTGTTGTTGGTGGTGGTGTTGTTGGTGTTGTTGGTGGTTTTGTTGGTGTTGTTGGTGGTGGTGGTGGTGGTGTTGTTGGTGGTGGTGTTGGTGTTCTTGTTGTTGGTGGTGTTGTTGGTGTTGTTGTTGGTGGTGTTGTTGTTGGTGTTGTTGTTGTTGGTGGTGTTGTTGTTGGTGTTGTTGTTGATGTTGTTGTTGGTGGTGTTGGTGTTCTTGTTGTTGGTGGTGTTGTTGGTGTTGTTGTTGGTGGTGTTGTTGTTGGTGTTGTTGTTGTTGGTGGTGTTGTTGTTGGTGTTGTTGTTGATGTTGTTGTTGGTGTTGGTGTTGGTGGTGTTGTTGGTGTTCTTGTTGTTGGTGTTCTTGTTGTTGGTGGTGTTGTTGGTGTTGTTGGTGTTTTTGTTTTTGGTGTTGTTGTTGGTGCTGTTGTTGTTGGTGTTGGTTTTGTTGGTGTTGTTGGTGTTGTTGATGTTAGTGTTGGTGTTGTTGTTGGTGTTGTTGGTGTTGGTTTTGTTGGTGTTGTTGGTGTTGTTGGTGGTGGTGGTGGTGTTGTTGGTGTTAGTGTTGTTGTTGGTTTTGTTGGTTTTGTTGGTGTTGTTGGTGTTGTTGATGTTAGTGTTGGTGTTGTTGGTGGTTTTGTTGGTGTTGTTGGTGGTTTTGTTGGTGTTGTTGGTGTTGTTGGTGGTGGTGGTGGTGTTGTTGGTGTTAGTGTTGGTGTTGTTGTTGGTTTTGTTGGTGTTGTTGGTGTTGTTGATGTTAGTGTTGGTGTTGGTGGTGTTGGTGTTGTTGGTGTTGTTGGTGTTGTTGATGTTAGTGTTGGTGTTGTTGGTGTTGTTGGTGGTGTTGGTGTTGGTGGTGTTGGTGTTGTTGGTGTTGTTGGTGTTGTTGATGTTAGTGTTGGTGTTGTTGGTGTTGTTGGTGGTGTTGGTGTTGTTGGTTGGAGAGAGAGGAGAGTTTAGAGGGTAGAGTTAGAGGGGAAAGTTCATAGGGGAGAGAATAGAGGGGAGCGAATAGATGGAGTTTCTATCATCTTCATACAACCCTCATCATATACTGCTGCCATAAGCAATATAAGGGGACAGGAGGAGAGGAGGACAGGAAGAGAAGAGGGGAGGAGGACAAGAAGAGGGGAGGGGAGGACAGGAAGAGATGAGGGGAGGGGGACAGGAAGAGATGAGGGGAGGAGGACAGGATGAGAGGAGGGAGGACAGGCAGAAAGGAGGGGAGGAGGACAGGAAGAGATGAGGGGAGGACAGGAGGACAGGAGGAGAGGAGAGGAGGAGGACAGGAGGAGAGGAGGGGTCGGAGGACAGGAGGAGAGGAGGGGAGGAGGACAGGAGGAGAGGAGGGGAGGAGGACAGGAAGAGAGGAGGGGAGGAGGACAGGAGGAGAGGAGGGGAGGAGGACAGGAAGAGAGGAGGGGTCGGAGGACAGGAAGAGAGGAGGGGTCGGAGGACAGGAGGAGAGGAGGGGAAGAGGACAGGAAGAGAGGAGGGGAGGAGGACAGGAGGAGAGGAGGGGAGGAGGACAGGAAGAGAGGAAAGGAGGAGGACAGGAAGAGAGGAGGGGAGGAGGACAGGAGGAGAGGAGGGGAGGAGGACAGGAAGAGAGGAGGGGAGGAGGACAGGAGGAGAGGAGGGGAGGAGGACAGGAAGAGAGGAGGGGAGGAGGACAGGAGGAGAGGAGGGGAGGAGGACAGGAAGAGAGGAGGGGAGGAGGACAGGAGGAGAGGAGGGGAGGAGGACAGGAAGAGAGGAGGGGAGGAGGACAGGAGGAGAGGAGGGGAGGAGGACAGGAGGAGAGGAGGGGAGGAGGACAGGAGGAGAGGAGGGGAGGAGGACAGGAAGAGAGGAGGGGAGGAGGACAGGAATAGAGGAGGGGAGGAGGACAGGAGGAGAGACAAACACACACATGCACTTACGCAAAGACACACAAAGACACACACTATTTCTTTACCTTTGATATTGAATCATGCATTTCACTGTTCTGTTTACACCTGCTGTATCCTATGCAAGTGACAAATACACTTTGATTTGACAAACACACATGATCTGCTTCTCTATCAGTAAGATGCATGTGTGTTGTGTTTGTGCCCCATCTAAACTGAACACACAACCATCTGTTTGGGCTGGCAGTTTGCTCTGACCGCTCACTTCAATGGACACCTTAAATCAGGTTACAGACATGTAGCTCATTTCTCGGACTCCTAGACTTCACCAGCAGTATCAGCAGGTTAACAAACCATCTGGCCTTAATGTACTTCATGTACTTATATAAACAGTACAGCCAGAAGAGGACTTGCCTCACCTCAAATTCTGGTTCCTCTCTACCAGCTACAGCCAGAAGAGGACTGTCTTACCCACCTGAGCCTGGTTCCTGGTTCCTCTCTACCAGTACAGCCAGAAGAGGACTGGACCCCCCTTGAAGCCTGGTTCCTCTCTACCAGTACAGCCAGAAGAGGACTGGCCCCACCTTGAAGCCTGGTTCCTCTCTACCAGTACAACCAGAAGAGGACTGGCCCCACCTTGAAGCCTGGTTCCTCTCTACCAGTACAGCCAGAAGAGGACTGGCCCCACCTTGAAGCCTGGTTCCTCTCTACCAGTACAACCAGAAGAGGACTGGCCCCACCTTGAAGCCTGGTTCCTCTCTACCAGTACAACCAGAAGAGGACTGGCCCCACCTTGAAGCCTGGTTCCTCTCTACCAGTACAACCAGAAGAGGACTGACCCCACCTTGAAGCCTGGTTCCTCTCTACCAGTACAGCCAGAAGAGGACTGGCCCCACCTTGAAGCCTGGTTCCTCTCTACCAGTACAACCAGAAGAGGACTGGCCCCACCTTGAAGCCTGGTTCCTCTCTACCAGTACAACCAGAAGAGGACTGGCCCCACCTTGAAGCCTGGTTCCTCTCTACCAGTACAACCAGAAGAGGACTGGCCCCACCTTGAAGCCTGGTTCCTCTCTACCAGTACAACCAGAAGAGGACTGGCCGCCCCTCAATGTCTGGTTCCTCTCTACCAGTACAACCAGAAGAGGACTGGCCCCACCTTGAAGCCTGGTTCCTCTCTACCAGTACAACCAGAAGAGGACTGGCCCCACCTTGAAGCCTGGTTCCTCTCTACCAGTACAACCAGAAGAGGACTGGCCGCCCCTCAATGTCTGGTTCCTCTCTACCAGTACAACCAGAAGAGGACTGGACCCCCTCGAACCCTGGTTCCTCTCTACCAGTACAGCCAGAAGAGGACTGGCCCCACCTTGAAGCCTGGTTCCTCTCTACCAGTACAACCAGAAGAGGACTGGCCGCCCCTCAATGTCTGGTTCCTCTCTACCAGTACAACCAGAAGAGGACTGGACCCCCCTCGAACCCTGGTTCCTCTCTACCAGTACAGCCAGAAGAGGACTGGCCCCACCTTGAAGCCTGGTTCCTCTCTACCAGTACAACCAGAAGAGGACTGACCCCACCTTGAAGCCTGGTTCCTCTCTACCAGTACAACCAGAAGAGGACTGACCCCACCTTGAAGCCTGGTTCCTCTCTACCAGTACAACCAGAAGAGGACTGACCCCACCTTGAAGCCTGGTTCCTCTCTACCAGTACAACCAGAAGAGGACTGACCCCACCTTGAAGCCTGGTTCCTCTCTACCAGTACAACCAGAAGAGGACTGACCCCACCTTGAAGCCTGGTTCCTCTCTACCAGTACAGCCAGAAGAGGACTGGCCGCCCCTCAATGTCTGGTTCCTCTCTAGATTTCGTCCTAGGTTCCTGCCTTTCTCGGTGGTTTTTCCAATTCACTGTTTCTGATTTCGCATTGCTTGCTCTTTGTGGTTTTAGGCTGGGCATCTGTAAAGCACTTTGTGACAACTTAAAAGGGCTTTCTAAAGTGTATTTGATGTGATTTGTAGGTGTGCCAGAGCCCCTGTCTGCAGTGCGTCTCAGTGTAACCAGTAGCTCCTCTCTCACGGTCACATTCCAGGAGCCCCGCTGCCTCAACTCTGCTGTGATCACCAAGTACAGAGGTACACACACACACACAAACACACACACACACACACACACACACACACACACACACACACACACACACACACACACACACACACACACACACACACACACACACACACACACACACACACACACACACACACACAGATTAAAAGAGCAGCAATGCAGAAAGGAAACTAAATGGGTAGGAACAAATAAATTATTGTTCCCTTAATTTGTTACTTTCTACTTCTATTTTTATCTCTCTCTGTCTCTCTCCTTCTCTCTTGTCTGTTTCACTCTCTCTGTCAATTCAATTTAAATTGAAGGTCTCTCTCTCTCTCAATACATTTAAATGTAAATTGAAGGTCTCTCTCTCAAATCAATTAATTTTAAATGGAAGGTCTCTCTCTCTCAATAAATTTAAATGTAAATTGAAGGTCTCTCTCTCAAATCAATTCAATTTAAATTGAAGGTCTCTCTCTCAAATCAATTAATTTTAAATGGAAGGTCTCTCTCTCTGTCTCATCTGTTTCTAACCTCTGCACCCCGTCTGTCTGTCATCTCACTAACCTGCCCCCTCCAGCCCTGTGGGATGACAGTAAATCTATTCCCCATGCCATGACTGGTATGGGCTTATTCCCCCTCCCTCCCACCCTCCCTCCCACCCTCCCTCCCACCCTCCCTCCCTCCCTCCCTCCCTCCCTCCCTCCCTCCCGCCCTCCCTTCCTTTCCTTCCCTTCCTTTCAGCCCAGCAGAGAGAGATCAGTGTATTGACCTGGAAAGGGCTGGTCATTTTGGACTAATAGGCTTCTTGCTGCAGATGTAGCATGTTACAACAGGCTTTGTAATGGTTTATAGTGGTGCTGCTGTCTACTCAACAAGGCTTTTCCCTACAGGTGTACACGTCTTTACATGCCGTTTAGAAGTTCTGTGTCAATTGCTGATAAAACAGAAGCAAAGGAGTGAAAATGAGAGCGAGAGAGAGAGAGAGAGAGAGAGAGAGAGAGAGAGAGAGAGAGAGAGAGAGAGAGAGAGAGAGAGAGAGAGAGAGAGAGAGAGAGAGAGAGAGAGAGAGAGAGAGAGAGAGAACAAACACAATTTTGATCAACTCCAATATCTTCTGGGTGAAATACCAGTGTGCCATCACAGCAGCAAGATTTGTGTCCTGTTGCCACAAGAAAAGGGCAACCAGTGAAGAACAAACACCATTATAAATATTTATGCTTATTTATTTTCCCTTGTGTACTTTAACCATTTGTACATTGTTGCAACACTGTATATATATATATATATATAATATGACATTTGTAATGTTTATTGTTTATTGCTTTTAAACTTCTGTATGTGTCATGTTTATTGTTAATTTTTATTGTTTATTTCACTTTTGTATATTATCTACCTCACTTGCTTTGGCAATGTTAACACATGTTTCCCATGCCAATAAAGCCCTTAAATTGAATTGAGAGAGACAGAGAGACAGGGAAAGCGAGGGACACCACACGCCTCAAGGCATTAGTAGCCCATTGAGAAGGTTAATAGTGTAATACACAGCACCAGGTGACCTATTGATTTATTTTAAGGACACACACACACACACACACACACACACACACACACACACAAACATCAAACACACAGCATGTGGTGTTAACAGTGAGTATTTGTAATGTTGACTGTTTTGTGTGTGTGTGTGTGTGTGTGTGTGTGTGTGTGTGTGTGTGTGTGTGTGTGTGTGTGTGTGTGTGTGTGTGTGTGTGTGTGTGTGTGTGTGTGTGTGTGTGTGTGTGTGTGTGTGTGTGTGTGTCTGTGTGTGTGTGTGTTTGATGTGTGTGTGTGTGTGTGTGTGTGTGTGTGTGTGTGTGTGTGTGTGTGTGTGTGTGTGTGTGTGTGTGTGTGTGTGTGTGTGTGTGTGTGTGTGTTTGTGTGTGTGTGTGTGTGTGTGTGTGTGTGTGTGTGTGTGTGTGTGTGTGTGTGTGTGTTGTGTGTGTGTGTGTGTGTGTGTGTGTGTGTGTGTGTGTGTGTGTGTGTGTGTGTGTGTGTGTGTGTGTGTGTGTGTGTTTGTGTGTGTGTGTGTTTGTGTGTGTGTGTGTGTGTGTGTGTGTGTGTGTGTGTGTGTGTGTGTGTGTGTGTGTGTGTTTGTGTGTGTGTGTTTGATGTGTGTGTGTGTGTGTGTGTGTGTGTGTGTGTGTGTGTGTGTGTGTGTGTGTGTGTGTGTGTGTGTGTGTGTGTGTGTGTGTGTGTGTGTGTGTGTGTGTGTGTGTTATTACAGTGGAGTGGAGCTGTCTAAAGGACTTTTCCATGCTGGCTGGAGACATGGTGTTGGAAAACCTACAGACACTCAAATGTACCATCAACGGCCTTACCATGGTAAATAATGAGAGGACACAGCAGAGAGAGGAGAGGAGCGCAGAGAGAGAGGAGCGCAGAGAGAGGAGCACAAAGAGAGAGGAGCGCAGAGAGAGTGAGGAGTGCAGAGAGAGAGGAGCAGAGAGAGAGGAGCAGAGAGAGAGGAGCGCAGAGATAGAGAGGAGCACAAAGAGAGAGAGAGGAGTGCAAAGAGAGAGAGGAGCACAAAGAGAGAGAGGAGCGCAGAGACAGAGAGGAGTGCAGAGAGATAGAGGAGGTCAAAGAAAGAGAGGAGAGGAGCGCAAAGGAGCGCAGAGAGAGAGGAGCACAAAGAGAGGAGCTCAAAGAGAGGAGAGGAGCAGCAGAGAGGAGCGCAGAGAGAGAGAGGCAGAGAGAGAGGAGCGCAGAGAGAGGAGCTCAAAGAGAGGGGAGCACAAAGAGAGAAGAGAGGAGCGCAAAGAGAGAGAGGAGCACAAAGAGAAGGAGAGGAGCACAAAGAGAAAGAGGAGCACAAAAGGAGCACAAAGAGGGGCGAGAGAGAGAGAGGAGCACAAAGAGAAAGAGGAGCAAAGAGAGAGAGGAGCACAAAGAGAGAGAGGAGCAAAAGAGAGAGGAGCCCAAAAGAGAGAGAGGAGCACAGAGAGAGAGGAGCACAAGAGAGAGGAGCACAAAGAGAGAGGAGCGCACAAAGAGAGAGAGGAGCACAAAGAGAGACAGGAGTACAGAGAGAGACAGAGCACAGAGAGAGAGAGGAGCGCACAAGGAGAGAGAGAGAGGAGGAGCACAAAGAGAGAGGAGTAAAGAGAGAGAAGAGGAGCAAAGAGAGACAGGAACAGAGAGGAGCACAAAGAGAGAGGAGCGCAAAGAGAGAGAGGAGCGCAGAGAGAGAGAGGAGCACAGAGAGAGAGAGGAGCGCAAAGAGAGAGAGGAGCGCAAAGAGAGAGAGGAGCGCAAAGAGAGAGAGAGGAGCACAGAGAGAGGAGCACAGAGAGAGAGGAGCACAAAGAGAGAGAGGAGCGCAAAGAGAGAGAGGAGCGCAAAGAGAGAGGAGCACAGAAGAGAGAGAGGAGCACAGAGAGAGAGGAGCACAAAGAGAGAGAGGAGCGCAAAGAGAGAGAGGAGCGCAAAGAGAGAGAGGAGCACAAGAGAGAGACAGGAGCACAAAGAGAGAGAGGAGCGCAAATAGAGAGAGGAGCGCAAAGAGAGAGAGGAGCACAAAGAGAGAGACAGGAGCACAGAGAGAGAGAGGAGCACAGAGAGAGAGAGGAGCACAGAGAGAGAGAGGAGCACAGAGAGAGAGAGGAGTATACAGTAATTTGTTGGTCTCAAATGGGACCATATTCCTTACAAAGTGCACTAGTTGCACGTAATTGAACCCCACCACTCCATAACTCTGTCTGATCTCCTATTGTAGGATGTGATATCACGGCACTGTGCTCAACTTTAATCTGCTTTCACTCTCTTTGTTCGGGTTAGTACTTACTGTGTGTGTGTGTGTGGCTGTGTGTGTGTGTGTGTTCCAGGGGAGGCTGTACTATGTCCAAGTGTCAGCCTACAACAGGAAGGGTTGGAGTCCACCTCAGTCAACTCTACCCCCTCCGCTTCACCCTCCAGTGAGTTCATTACTTTGTTAGGTTTGAATCAAAACTTTCTTGACTTTTAAATGTTACCTTTATTTTACTAGGCAAGTCAGTTAAGAACAAATTCTTATTTTCAATGACGGCCTAGGAACAGTGGGTTAACTGCCTGTTCAGGGGCAGAACGACAGATTTGTACCTTGTCAGCTCGGGGATTCAAACTTGCAACCGGTTACTAGTCCAACGCTCTAATCACTAGGCTACCCTGCCGCCCCTCTAGCTTCATACTAAATGGTAGAATCGGTCTGGGCCCTGCTGTAAAAACCGCAGAGGTTTTTATTCCTAGAAAATTATAAGACGTGTCACGTAGTGTCATGTTCACACAGCCTGCTATGACAGTTTTCATCACACAGCCTGCTATGACAGTTTTCATTACAAGCCTGCTATGACAGTTTTCATCACACAGCCTACTATGACAGTTTTCATCACACAGCCTGCTATGGCAGTTTTCATCACACAGCCTGCTATGGCAGTTTTCATCACACAGCCTGCTATGACAGTTTTCATCACAAAGCCTGCTATGACAGTTTTCATCACAAAGCCTGCTATGACAGTTTTCATCACACAGCCTGCTATGACAGTTTTCATCACACAGCCTGCTATGGCAGTTTTCATCACACAGCCTGCTATGACAGTTTTCATCACAAAGCCTGCTATGACAGTTTTCATCACAAAGCCTGCTATGGCAGTTTTCATCACAAGCCTGCTATGGCAGTTTTCATCACAAAGCCTGCTATGGCAGTTTTCATCACACAGCCTACGATGACTGTTTTCACCACACAGCCTGCTATGACAGTTTTCATCACACAGCCTGCTTTGACAGTTTTCGTCACAAGCCTGCTATGGCAGTTTTCATCACACAGCCTGCTATGGCAGTTTTCATCACACAGCCTGCTATGACAGTTTTCATCACAAGCCTGCTATGGCAGTTTTCATCACACAGCCTGCTATGGCAGTTTTCATCACACAGCCTGCTATGGCAGTTTTCATCACAAGCCTGCTATGGCAGTTTTCATCACAAAGCCTGCTATGACAGTTTTTATCACACAGCCTGCTGTGGCAGTTTTCATCACACAGCCTGCTATGACAGTTTTCATCACAAGCCTGCTATGGCAGTTTTCATCACACAGCCTGCTATGGCAGTTTTCATCACACAGCCTGCTGTGACAATTTTCATCACAAAGCCTGCTATGGCAGTTTTTATCACACAGCCTGCTATGGCAGTTTTCATCACACAGCCTGCTATGGCAGTTTTCATCACACAGCCTGCTGTGACAATTTTCATCACAAAGCCTGCTTTGACAGTTTTCGTCACAAGCCTGGCAGTTTTCATCACAAAGCCTGCTTTGACAGTTTTCATCACAAGCCTGCTGTGACAATTTTCATCACACAGCCTGCTATGACAGTTTACATCACAAGCCTGCTATGGCAGTTTTCATCACACAGCCTGCTATGGCAGTTTTCATCACACAGCCTGCTGTGACAATTTTCATCACAAAGCCTGCTATGGCAGTTTTCATCACACAGCCTGCTATGGCAGTTTTCACCACAAAGCCTGCTACGGCAGTTTACATCACACAGCCTGCTATGACAGTTTTCATCACAAAGCCTGCTATGGCAGTTTTCATCACACAGCCTGCTATGGCAGTTTTCATCACACAGCCTGCTATGGCAGTTTTCATCACAAGCCTGCTATGGCAGTTTTCATCACACAGCCTGCTATGACAGTTTTCATCACAAGCCTGCTATGGCAGTTTTCATCACACAGCCTGCTATGGCAGTTTTCATCACACAGCCTGCTATGGCAGTTTTCATCACAAGCCTGCTATGGCAGTTTTCATCACAAGCCTGCTATGACAGTTTTCATCACACAGCCTGCTTTGACAGTTTTCATCACACAGCCTGCTATGACAGTTTTCATGACAAGCCTGCTATGGTAGTTTTCATCACATAGCCTGCTATGACAGTTCTCATCACGCAGCCTGCTATGGCAGGTTTCATCACACAGCCTGCTATGACAGTTTTCATCACACAGCCTGCTATGACAGTTTTCATGACAAGCCTGCTATGGTAGTTTTCATCACACAGCCTGTTATGGCAGTTTTCATCACAAGCCTGCTATGGCAGTTTTCATCACACAGCCTGCTTTGACAGTTTTCATCACACAGCCTGCTATGACAGTTTTCATGACAAGCCTGCTATGGTAGTTTTCATCACATAGCCTGCTATGACAGTTTTCATCACAAAGCCTGCTATGGAAGTTTTCATCACAAAGCCTGCTATGGCAGTTTTCATCACAAAGCCTGCTATGGCAGTTTTCATCACACAGTCTGCTTTGGCAGTTTTCATCACACATACTGCTATGACAGTTTTCATCACACAGCCTGCTATGACAGTTTACATCACACAGCCTGCTATGACAGTTTTCATCACACAGCCTGCTATGACAGTTCTCATCACGCAGCCTGCTATGGCAGGTTTCATCACACAGCCTGCTATGACAGTTTTCATCACACAGTCTGCTATGGCAGTTTTCATCACACAGACTGCTATGACAGTTTTCATCACACAGCCTGCTATGACAGTTCTCATCACGCAGCCTGCTATGGCAGGTTTCATCACACAGCCTGCTATGACAGTTTTCATCACACAGCCTGCTATGACAGTTTTCATGACAAGCCTGCTATGGCAGTTTTCATCACACAGCCTGCTATGACAGTTTTCATCACACAGCCTGCTATGACAGTTTTCATCACAAGCCTGCTATGGCAGTTTTCATCACACAGCCTGCTATGGCAGTTTTCATCACACAGCCTGCTATGGCAGTTTTCATCACAAGCCTGCTATGGCAGTTTTCATCACACAGCCTGCTATGGCAGTTTTCATCACAAGCCTGCTATGGCAGTTTTCATCACAAGCCTGCTATGACAGTTTTCATCACACAGCCTGCTATGACAGTTTTCATCACACAGCCTACTATGACAGTTTTCATGACAAGCCTGCTATGGTAGTTTTCATCACACAGCCTGCTATGGCAGTTTTCATCACAAGCCTGCTATGGCAGTTTTCATCACAAGCCTGCTATGGCAGTTTTCATCACAAGCCTGCTATGACAGTTTTCATCACACAGCCTGCTATGACAGTTTTCATCACACAGCCTGCTATGACAGTTTTCATGACAAGCCTGCTATGGTAGTTTTCATCACACAGCCTGCTATGGCAGTTTTCATCACAAGCCTGCTATGGCAGTTTTCATCAAAGCCTGCTATGACAGTTTTCATCACACAGCCTGCTATGACAGTTTTCATCACACAGCCTGCTATGAAAGTTTTCATGACAAGCCTGCTATGGTAGTCTTCATCACACAGCCTGCTATGACAGTTTTCATCACAAAGCCTGCTATGGCAGTTTTCATCACACAGTCTGCTATGGCAGTTTTCATCACACATACTGCTATGACAGTTTTCATCACACAGCCTGCTATGACAGTTTACATCACACAGCCTGCTATGACAGTTCTCATCACGCAGCCTGCTACGGCAGTTTTCATCACACAGCCTGCTATGGCAGTTTTCATCACACAGCCTGCTATGGCAGTTTTCATCACAAGCCTGCTATGGCAGTTTTCGTCACAAGCCTGCTTTGGCAGTTTTCATCACACAGCCTGCTATGGCAGTTTTCATCACAAGCCTGCTATGACAGTTTTCATCACACAGCCTGCTATGACAGTTTTCATCACACAGCCTACTATGACAGTTTTCATGACAAGCCTGCTATGGTAGTTTTCATCACACAGCCTGCTATGGCAGTTTTCATCACAAGCCTGCTATGGCAGTTTTCATCACAAGCCCGCTATGACAGTTTTCATCACACAGCCTGCTGTGACAGTTTTCATCACACAGCCTGCTATGACAGTTTTCATGACAAGCCTGCTATGGTAGTTTTCATCACACAGCCTGCTATGGCAGTTTTCATCACAAGCCTGCTATGGCAGTTTTCATCACAAGCCTGCTATGACAGTTTTCATCACAAAGCCTGCTATGGCAGTTTTCATCACAAAGTCTGCTATGGCAGTTTTCATCACACAGTCTGCTATGGCAGTTTTCATCACACAGTCTGCTATGGCAGTTTTCATCACACAGACTGCTATGACAGTTTTCATCACACAGCCTGCTATGACAGTTTTCATCACACAGCCTGCTATGACAGTTCTCATCACGCAGCCTGCTATGGCAGGTTTCATCACACAGCCTGCTATGACAGTTTTCATCACAAGCCTGCTATGGCAAATTTCATCACACAGCCTGCTATGGCAGTTTTCATCACAAGCCTGCTATGGCAGTTTTCATCACAAGCCTGCTATGGCAGTTTTCATCACACAGCCTGCTATGGCAGTTTTCATCACAAGCCTGCTATGGCAGTTTTCATCACAAGCCTGCTATGACAGTTTTCATCACACAGCCTGCTATGACAGTTTTCATCACACAGCCTGCTATGGCAGTTTTCATCACAAAGCCTGCTATGACAGTTTTCACCACACAGCCTGCTATGACAGTTTTCATCACAAGCCTGCTATGGCAGTTTTCATCACACAGCCTGCTATGGCAGTTTTCATCACACAGCCTGCTATGGCAGTTTTCATCACAAGCCTGCTATGGCAGTTTTCATCACAAGCCTGCTATGACAGTTTTCATCACACAGCCTACTATGACAGTTTTCATGACAAGCCTGCTATGGTAGTTTTCATCACACAGCCTGCTATGGCAGTTTTCATCACAAGCCTGCTATGGCAGTTTTCATCACAAGCCTGCTATGACAGTTTTCATCACACAGCCTGCTATGACAGTTTTCATCACACAGCCTGCTATGACAGTTTTCATGACAAGCCTGCTATGGTAGTTTTCATCACACAGCCTGCTATGACAGTTTTCATCACAAAGCCTGCTACGGCAGTTTTCATCACAAAGCCTGCTATGTCAGTTTTCATCACAAAGCCTGCTGTGACAGTTTTCATCACACAGACTGCTATGACAGTTTTCATCACACAGCCTGCTATGACAGTTCTCATCACACAGCCTGCTATGGCAGTTTTCATCACACAGCCTGCTATGGCAGTTTTCATCACAAGCCTGCTATGACAGTTTTCATCACACAGCCTGCTATGACAGTTTTCATCACACAGCCTACTATGACAGTTTTCATGACAAGCCTGCTATGGTAGTTTTCATCACACAGCCTGCTATGGCAGTTTTCATCACAAGCCTGCTATGGCAGTTTTCATCACAAGCCTGCTATGACAGTTTTCATCACACAGCCTGCTATGACAGTTTTCATCACACAGCCTGCTATGAAAGTTTTCATGACAAGCCTGCTATGGTAGTCTTCATCACACAGCCTGCTATGACAGTTTTCATCACAAAGCCTGCTATGACAGTTTTCATCACACAGCCTACTATGACAGTTTTCATGACAAGCCTGCTATGGTAGTTTTCATCACAAAGTCTGCTATGGCAGTTTTCATCACACAGTCTGCTATGGCAGTTTTCATCACACAGTCTGCTATGGCAGTTTTCATCACACAGACTGCTATGACAGTTTTCATCACACAGCCTGCTATGACAGTTTTCATCACACAGCCTGCTATGACAGTTTTCATCACGCAGCCTGCATGGCAGCCTGCTATGACAGTTTTCATCACAAGCCTGCTATGGCAGTTTTCATCACACAGCCTGCTATGGCAGTTTTCATCACAAGCCTGCTATGGCAGTTTTCATCACAAGCCTGCTATGGCAGTTTTCATCACACAGCCTGCTATGGCAGTTTTCATCACAAGCCTGCTATGGCAGTTTTCATCACAAGCCTGCTATGACAGTTTTCATCACACAGCCTGCTATGACAGTTTTCATCACACAGCCTGCTATGGCAGTTTTCATCACAAAGCCTGCTATGACAGTTTTCACCACACAGCCTGCTATGACAGTTTTCATCACAAGCCTGCTATGGCAGTTTTCATCACACAGCCTGCTATGGCAGTTTTCATCACACAGCCTGCTATGGCAGTTTTCATCACAAGCCTGCTATGGCAGTTTTCATCACAAGCCTGCTATGACAGTTTTCATCACACAGCCTACTATGACAGTTTTCATGACAAGCCTGCTATGGTAGTTTTCATCACACAGCCTGCTATGGCAGTTTTCATCAAGCCTGCTATGGCAGTTTTCATCACAAGCCTGCTATGACAGTTTTCATCACACAGCCTGCTATGACAGTTTTCATCACACAGCCTGCTATGGCAGTTTTCATCACAAAGCCTGCTATGACAGTTTTCACCACACAGCCTGCTATGACAGTTTTCATCACAAGCCTGCTATGGCAGTTTTCATCACACAGCCTGCTATGGCAGTTTTCATCACACAGCCTGCTATGGCAGTTTTCATCACAAGCCTGCTATGGCAGTTTTCATCACAAGCCTGCTATGACAGTTTTCATCACACAGCCTACTATGACAGTTTTCATGACAAGCCTGCTATGGTAGTTTTCATCACACAGCCTGCTATGGCAGTTTTCATCACAAGCCTGCTATGGCAGTTTTCATCACAAGCCTGCTATGACAGTTTTCATCACACAGCCTGCTATGACAGTTTTCATCACACAGCCTGCTATGACAGTTTTCATGACAAGCCTGCTATGGTAGTTTTCATCACACAGCCTGCTATGACAGTTTTCATCACAAAGCCTGCTATGGCAGTTTTCATCACAAAGCCTGCTATGGCAGTTTTCATCACACAGTCTGCTATGGCAGTTTTCATCACACATACTGCTATGACAGTTTTCATCACACAGCCTGCTATGACAGTTTTCATCACACAGCCTGCTATGACAGTTCTCATCACGCAGCCTGCTATGGCAGGTTTCATCACACAGCCTGCTATGGCAGTTTTCATCACACAGCCTGCTATGACAGTTTTCATCACAAGCCTGCTATGGCAGTTTTCATCACACAGCCTGCTATGGCAGTTTTCATCACACAGCCTGCTATGGCAGTTTTCATCACAAGCCTGCTATGGCAGTTTTCGTCACAAGCCTGCTTTGGCAGTTTTCATCACACAGCCTGCTATGGCAGTTTTCATCACAAGCCTGCTATGACAGTTTTCATCACACAGCCTGCTATGACAGTTTTCATCACACAGCCTACTATGACAGTTTTTTCTATGGTAGTTTTCATCACACAGCCTGCTATGGCAGTTTTCATCACAAGCCTGCTATGGCAGTTTTCATCACAAGCCCGCTATGACAGTTTTCATCACACAGCCTGCTGTGACAGTTTTCATCACACAGCCTGCTATGACAGTTTTCATGACAAGCCTGCTATGGTAGTTTTCATCACACAGCCTGCTATGGCAGTTTTCATCACAAGCCTGCTATACAGTTTTCATCACACAGCCTGCTATGACAGTTTTCATCACACAGCCTGCTATGGCAGTTTTCATGACAAGCCTGCTATGGTAGTTTTCATCACACAGCCTGCTATGACAGTTTTCATCACAAAGCCTGCTATGGCAGTTTTCATCACAAAGTCTGCTATGGCAGTTTTCATCACACAGCCTGCTATGACAGTTTTCATCACACAGCCTGCTATGACAGTTCTCATCACGCAGCCTGCTATGGCAGGTTTCATCACACAGCCTGCTATGACAGTTTTCATCACAAGCCTGCTATGGCAAATTTCATCACACAGCCTGCTATGGCAGTTTTCATCACAAGCCTGCTATGGCAGTTTTCATCACAAGCCTGCTATGGCAGTTTTCATCACACAGCCTGCTATGGCAGTTTTCATCACAAGCCTGCTATGGCAGTTTTCATCACAAGCCTGCTATGACAGTTTTCATCACACAGCCTGCTATGACAGTTTTCATCACACAGCCTGCTATGGCAGTTTTCATCACAAAGCCTGCTATGGCAGTTTTCATCACAAAGCCTGCTATGACAGTTTTCATCACAAGCCTGCTATGGCAGTTTTCATCACACAGCCTGCAATGGAAGTTTTCATCACACAGCCTGCTATGGCAGTTTTCATCACAAGCCTGCTATGGCAGTTTTCATCACAAGCCTGCTATGACAGTTTTCATCACACAGCCTGCTATGACAGTTTTCATCACACAGCCTACTATGACAGTTTTCATGACAAGCCTGCTATGGTAGTTTTCATCACACAGCCTGCTATGGCAGTTTTCATCACAAGCCTGCTATGGCAGTTTTCATCACAAGCCTGCTATGGCAGTTTTCATCACAAGCCTGCTATGACAGTTTTCATGACAAGCCTGCTATGGTAGTTTTCATCACACAGCCTGCTATGGCAGTTTTCATCACAAAGCCTGCTATGGCAGTTTTCATCACAAAGCCTGCTATGGCAGTTTTCATCACACAGTCCTGCTATGACATGACAGTTTTCATCACACAGCCTGCTATGACAGTTTTCATCACACAGCCTGCTATGTCAGTTCTCATCACGCAGCCTGCTATGGCAGGTTTCATCACACAGCCTGCTATGGCAGTTTTCATCACACAGCCTGCTATGGCAGTTTTCATCACACAGCCTGCTATGGCAGTTTTCATCACACAGCCTGCTATGGCAGTTTTCATCACACAGCCTGCTATGGCAGTTTTCATCACAAGCCTGCTATGGCAGTTTTCGTCACAAGCCTGCTTTGGCAGTTTTCATCACACAGCCTGCTATGGCAGTTTTCATCACAAGCCTGCTATGACAGTTTTCATCACACAGCCTGCTGTGACAGTTTTCATCACACAGCCTGCTATGACAGTTTTCATGACAAGCCTGCTATGGTAGTTTTCATCACACAGCCTGCTATGGCAGTTTTCATCACAAGCCTGCTATGGCAGTTTTCATCACAAGCCTGCTATGACAGTTTTCATCACACAGCCTGCTATGACAGTTTTCATCACACAGCCTGCTATGACAGTTTTCATGACAAGCCTGCTATGGTAGTTTTCATCACGCAGCCTGCTATGACAGTTTTCATCACAAAGCCTGCTATGGCAGTTTTCATCACAAAGCCTGCTATGGCAGTTTTCATCACACAGTCTTTGGCAGTTTTCATCACACATACTGCTATGACAGTTTTCATCACACAGCCTGCTATGACAGTTTTCATCACAAAGCCTGCTATGACAGTTCTCATCACGCAGCCTGCTATGGCAGTTTCATCACACAGCCTGCTATGGCAGTTTTCATCACACAGCCTGCTATGGCAGTTTTCATCACAAGACTGCTATGGCAGTTTTCAGCCTGCTATGACAGTTTTCATCACAAAGCCTTCTATGACAGTTTTCATCACACAGCCTACTATGACAGTTTTCATGACAAGCCTGCTATGGCAGTTTTCATCACAAAGCCTGCTATGGCAGTTTTCATCACACAGCCTGCTATGGCAGTTTTCACCACAAAGCCTGCTACAGCAGTTTACATCACACAGCCTGCTATGACAGTTTTCATCACACAGCCTGCTATGACAGTTTTCATCACAAAGCCTGCTATGGCAGTTTTCATCACACAGCCTGCTATGGCAGTTTTCACCACAAAGCCTGCTATGGCAGTTTTCATCACACAGCCTGCTATGACAGTTTTCATCACAAGCCTGCTATGGCAGTTTTCATCACACAGCCTGCTATGGCAGTTTTCATCACACAGCCTGCTATGGCAGTTTTCACCACAAGCCTGCTACAGCAGTTTACATCACACAGCCTGCTATGACAGTTTTCATCACACAGCCTGCTATGACAGTTTTCATCACAAAGCCTGCTATGGCAGTTTTCATCACACAGCCTGCTATGGCAGTTTTCACCACAAAGCCTGCTACGGCAGTTTTCATCACAAGCCTGCTATGGCAGTTTTCATCACAAGCCTGCTATGGTAGTTTTCATCACACAGCCTGCTATGACAGTTTTCATCACAAAGCCTGCTATGACAGTTTTCATCACACATACTGCTATGACAGTTTTCATCACACAGCCTGCTATGACAGTTTTCATCACACAGCCTGCTATGACAGTTTTCATCACAAGCCTGCTATGGCAGTTTTCATCACACATACTGCTGTTTTCATCACACAGCCTGCTGTGACAGTTTTCATCACACAGCCTGCTATGACAGTTTTCATCACACAGCCTGCTATGGCAGTTTTCATCACACAGCCTGCTATGGCAGTTTTCATCACAAGCCTGCTATGACAGTTTTCATCACACAGCCTGCTATGACAGTTTTCATCAAGCCCTATGCAGTTTTCATCACACAGCCTGCTATGGCAGTTTTCATCACACAGCCTGCTATGGCAGTTTTCATCACACAGCCTGCTATGACAGTTTTCATCACACAGCCTGCTATGGCAGTTTTTCACACAGCCTGCTATGACAGTTCTCATCAGCAGCCTGCTATGACAGTTTTCATCACAAGCCTGCTATGGCAGTTTTCATCACACAGCCTGCTATGGCAGTTTTCATCACACAGCCTGCTTGGCAGTTTTCATCACAAGCCTGCTATGGCAGGTCACAGCCTTTTGGCAGTTTTCATCACACAGCCTGCTATGGCAGTTTTCATCACAAGCCTGCTATGACAGTTTTCATCACACAGCCTGCTATGACAGTTTTCATCACACAGCCTGCTATGACAGTTTTCATGACAAGCCTGCTATGGTAGTTTTCATCACACAGCCTGCTATGGCAGTTTTCATCACAAGCCTGCTATGGCAGTTTTCATCACAAGCCTGCTATGACAGTTTTCATCACACAGCCTGCTATGACAGTTTTCATCACACAGCCTGCTATGACAGTTTTCATGACAAGCCTGCTATGGTAGTTTTCATCACACAGCCTGCTATGACAGTTTTCATCACAAAGCCTGCTACGGCAGTTTTCATCACAAAGCCTGCTATGTCAGTTTTCATCACAAAGCCTGCTATGGCAATTTTCATCACACAGCCTGCTACGGCAGTTTTCATCACAAAGCCTGCTATGTCAGTTTTCATCACAAAGCCTGCTGTGACAGTTTTCATCACACAGACTGCTATGACAGTTTTCATCACACAGCCTGCTATGACAGTTCTCATCACGCAGCTTGCTATGGCAGGTTTCATCACACAGCCTGCTATGGCAGTTTTCATCACAAGCCTGCTATGGCAGTTTTCATCACACAGCCTGCTATGGCAGTTTTCATCACACAGCCTGCTATGGCAGTTTTCATCACACAGGCTGCTATGGCAGTTTTCATCACACAGCCTGCTATGACAGTTCTCATCACGCAGCCTGCTATGGCAGTTTTCATCACACAGCCTGCTATGACAGTTTTCGTCACTAGCCTGCTGTGACAGTTTTCATCACACAGCCTGCTATGGCAGTTTTCATCACACAGCCTGCTATGACAGTTTTCATCACACAGCCTGCTGTGACAGTTTTCATCACACAGCCTGCAATGACAGTTTTCGTCACTAGCCTGCTATGGCAGTTTTCATCACACAGCCTGCTATGACAGTTTTCATCACGCAGCCTGCTATGGCAGTTTTCATCACACAGCCTGCTATGACAGTTTTCGTCACTAGCCTGCTATGACAGTTTTCATCACAAGCCTGCTATGGCAGTTTTCATCACACAGCCTGCTATGGCAGTTCTCATCACACAGCCTGCTATGGCAGTTTTCATCACACAGCCTGCTATGACAGTTCTCATCACGCAGCCTGCTATGGCAGTTTTCATCACACAGCCTGCTATGACAGTTTTCATCACACAGCCTGCTATGACAGTTCTCATCACGCAGCCTGCTATGGCAGGTTTCATCACACAGCCTGCTATGGCAGTTTTCATCACACAGCCTGCTATGGCAGTTTCCATCACAAGCCTGCTATGGCAGTTTTCATCACACAGCCTGCTATTACAGTTTCATCACACAGCCTGCTCTGACAGTTTTCATCACACAGCCTGCTATGGCAGTTCTCATCACACAGCCTGCTATGGCAGTTTTCATCACACAGCCTGTTATGACAGTTTTCATCACACAGCCTGCTATGGCAGTTTTCGTCACTAGCCTGCTATGACAGTTTTCATCACACAGCCTGCTATGGCAGTTTTCATCACACAGCCTGCTATGACAGTTTTCATCACACAGCCTGCTATGACAGTTTTCATCACACAGCCTGCTATGACAGTTTTCATCACACAGCCTGCTATGTCAGTTTTCATCACACAGCCTGCTATGACAGTTTTCATCACACAGCCTGCTATGGCAGTTTTCATCACACATCCTGCTATGGCAGTTTTCATCACACAGCCTGCTATGACAGTTTTCATCACACAGCCTGCTCTGTCAGTTTTCATCACACAGCCTGCTGTGACAGTTTTCATCACACAGCCTGCCAGTTTTGTCACTAGCCTGCTATGACAGTTTTCATCACACAGCCTGCTATGACAGTTCTCATCACGCAGCCTGCTATGGCAGGTTTCATCACACAGCCTGCTATGGCAGTTTTCATCACACAGCCTGCTATGGCAGTTTCCATCACAAGCCTGCTATGGCAGTTTTCATCACACAGCCTGCTATTACAGTTTCATCACACAGCCTGCTCTGACAGTTTTCATCACACAGCCTGCTATGGGAGTTCTCATCACACAGCCTGCTATGGCAGTTTTCATCACACAGCCTGTTATGACAGTTTTCATCACACAGCCTGCTATGGCAGTTTTCGTCACTAGCCTGCTATGACAGTTTTCATCACACAGCCTGCTATGGCAGTTTTCATCACACAGCCTGCTATGACAGTTTTCATCACACAGCCTGCTATGACAGTTTTCATCACACAGCCTGCTATGACAGTTTTCATCACACAGCCTGCTATGTCAGTTTTCATCACACAGCCTGCTATGACAGTTTTCATCACACAGCCTGCTATGGCAGTTTTCATCACACAGCCTGCTATGGCAGTTTTCATCACACAGCCTGCTATGACAGTTTTCATCACACAGCCTGCTCTGACAGTTTTCATCACACAGCCTGCTGTGACAGTTTTCATCACACAGCCTGCTATGACAGTTTTCATTAGCCTGCTATGACAGTTTTCATCACACAGCCTGCTATGACAGTTTTCGTCACTAGCCTGCTATGACAGTTTTCATCACACAGCCTGCTATGACAGTTTTCATCACAAGCCTGCTATGGCAGTTTTCATCACACAGCCTGCTATGGCAGTTTCATCACACAGCCTGCTATGGCAGTTTTCATCACACAGCCTGCTATGACAGTTCTCATCACACAGCCTGCTTGGCAGTTTTCATCACACAGCCTGCTATGACAGTTTTCATCACACAGCCTGCTATGACAGTTCTTCACGCAGCCTGCTATGGCAGGTTTCATCACAGAGCCTGCTATGGCAGTTTTCATCACACAGCCTGCTATGGCAGTTTCCATTTCAGTTTTCATCACACAGCCTGCTATGACAGTTTCATCACACAGCCTGCTCTGACAGTTTTCATCACACAGCCTGCTATGACAGTTTTCATCACACAGCCTGCTATGGCAGTTTTCATCACACAGCCTGTTATGACAGTTTTCATCACACAGCCTGCTATGGCAGTTTTCGTCACTAGCCTGCTATGACAGTTTTCATCACACAGCCTGCTATGACAGTTTTCATCACACAGCCTGCTATGACAGTTTTCATCACACAGCCTGCTATGACAGTTTTCATCACACAGCCTGCTATGACAGTTTTCATCACACAGCCTGCTATGTCAGTTTTCATCACACAGCCTGCTATGACAGTTTTCATCACACAGCCTGCTATGGCAGTTTTCATCACACATCCTGCTATGGCAGTTTTCATCACACAGCCTGCTATGACAGTTTTCATCACACAGCCTGCTCTGACAGTTTTCATCACACAGCCTGCTGTGACAGTTTTCATCACACAGCCTGCTATGACAGTTTTCATCACTAGCCTGCTATGACAGTTTTCATCACACAGCCTGCTATGACAGTTTTCGTCACTAGCCTGCTATGACAGTTTTCATCACACAGCCTGCTATGACAGTTTTCATCACACAGCCTGCTATGGCAGTTTTCATCACACAGCCTGCTATGACAGTTTTCATCACGCAGCCTGTTATGGCAGTTTTCATCACACAGCCTGCTGTGACAGTTTTCGTCACTAGCCTGCTATGACAGTTTTCATCACACAGCCTGCTATGACAGTTTTCATCACACAGCCTGCTATGGCAGTTTTCATCACACAGCCTGCTATGACAGTTTTCATCACGCAGCCTGTTATGGCAGTTTTCATCACACAGCCTGCTATGACAGTTTTCATCACACAGCCTGCTATGACAGTTCTCATCACGCAGCCTGCTATGGCAGGTTTCATCACACAGCCTGCTATGGCAGTTTTCATCACACAGCCTGCTATGGCAGTTTCCATCACAAGCCTGCTATGGCAGTTTTCATCACACAGCCTGCTATGACAGTTTTCATCACACAGCCTGCTCTGACAGTTTTCATCACAGAGCCTGCTATGGCAGTTTTCATCACACAGCCTGCTATGGCAGTTTTCATCACACAGCCTGCTATGACAGTTTTCATCACACAGCCTGCTATGGCAGTTTTCGTCACTAGCCTGCTATGACAGTTTTCATCACACAGCCTACTATGACAGTTTTCATCACACAGCCTGCTATGACAGTTTTCATCACACAGCCTGCTATGGCAGTTTTCGTCACAAGCCTGCTGTGACAGTTTTCATCACACAGCCTGCTATGACAGTTTTCATCACACAGCCTGCTATGACATTTTTCATCACACAGCCTGCTGTGACAGTTTTCATCACACAGCCTGCTATGGCAGTTTTCATCACACCGCCTGCTATTACAGTTTTCATCACACAGCCTGCTATGACAGTTTTCATCACACAGCCTGCTATGGCAGTTTTCATCACACAGCCTGCTATGACAGTTTTCATCACACAGCCTGCTATGGCAGTTTTCATCACACAGCCTGCTATGGCAGTTTTCATCACACAGCCTATGGCAGTTTCCATCACAAGCCTGCTATGGCAGTTTTCATCACACAGCCTGCTATGACAGTTTTCATCACACAGCCTGCTCTGACAGTTTTCATCACACAGCCTGCTATGACAGTTTTCATCACACAGCCTGCTATGGCAGTTTTCATCACACAGCCTGCTATGACAGTTTTCATCACACAGCCTGCTATGGCAGTTTTCGTCACTAGCCTGCTATGACAGTTTTCATCACACAGCCTGCTATGACAGTTTTCATCACACAGCCTGCTATGACAGTTTTCATCACACAGCCTGCTATGTCAGTTTTCATCACACAGCCTGCTATGATAGTTTTCATCACAGAGCCTGCTATGGCAGTTTTCATCACACAGCCTGCTATGGCAGTTTTCATCACACATCCTGCTATGGCAGTTTTCATCACACAGCCTGCTATGACAGTTTTCATCACACAGCTTGCTCTGACAGTTTTCATCACACAGCCTGCTGTGACAGTTTTCATCACACAGCCTGCTATGACAGTTTTCGTCACTAGCCTGCTATGACAGTTTTCATCACACAGCCTGCTATGACAGTTTTCGTCACTAGCCTGCTATGACAGTTTTCATTACACAGCCTGCTATGACAGTTTTCATCACACAGCCTGCTATGGCAGTTTTCATCACACAGCCTGCTATGGCAGTTTTCATCACGCAGCCTGCTATGGCAGTTTTCATCACACAGCCTGCTATGACAGTGACAAGCCTGCTATGACAGTTTTCATCACGCAGCCTGCTATGACAGTTCTCATCACGCAGCCTGCTATGGCAGTTTTCATCACACAGCCTGCTATGACAGTTTTCATCACACAGCCTGCTATGGCAGTTTTCATCACACAGCCTGCTATGACAGTTTTCATCACACAGCCTGCTATGGCAGTTTTCATCACACAGCCTGCTATGGCAGTTTTCGTCACTAGCCTGCTATGACAGTTTTCATCACACAGCCTGCTATGGCAGTTTTCATCACACAGCCTGCTATGGCAGTTTTCATCACATAGCCTGCTATGGCAGTTTTCATCACACAGCCTGCTATGACAGTTTTCGTCACTAGCCTGCTATGACAGTTTTCATCACACAGCCTGCTATGACAGTTTTCGTCACTAGCCTGCTATGACAGTTTTCATCACACAGCCTGCTATGACAGTTTTCATCACACAGCCTGCTATGGCAGTTTTCATCACACAGCCTGCTATGGCAGTTTTCATCACGCAGCCTGCTATGGCAGTTTTCATCACACAGCCTGCTATGACACGTGACAAGCCTGCTATGACAGTTTTCATCATGCAGCCTGCTATCAGTTCTCATCACGCAGCCTGCTATGGCAGTTTTCATCACACAGCCTGCTATGACAGTTTTCATCACACAGCCTGCTATGACAGTTTTCATCACACAGCCTGCTATGGCAGTTTTCATCACACAGCCTGCTATGACAGTTTTCATCACGCAGCCTGCTATGGCAGTTTTCATCACACAGCCTGCTATGACAGTTTTCGTCACTAGCCTGCTATGACAGTTTTCATCACACAGCCTGCTATGGCAGTTTTCATCACACAGCCTGCTATGGCAGTTTTCATCACATAGCCTGCTATGGCAGTTTTCATCACACAGCCTGCTATGACAGTTTTCATCACACAGCCTGCTATGACAGTTTTCATCACAAGCCTGCTATGGCAGTTTTCATCACAAGCCTGCTATGGCAGTTTTCATCACAGCCTGCTATGACAGTTTTCATCACACAGCCTGCTATGGCAGTTTTCATCACACAGCCTGCTATGGCAGTTTTCATCACACAGCCTGCTATGACAGTTTTCATCACAAGCCTGCTATGGCAGTTTTCATCACACAGCCTGCTATGGCATTTCTCATCACACAGCCTGCTATGGCAGTTTTCATCACACAGCCTGCTATGACAGTTCTCATCACGCAGCCTGCTATGGCAGGTTTCATCACACAGCCTGCTATGACAGTTTTCATCACACAGCCTGCTATGACAGTTCTCATCACGCAGCCTGCTATGGCAGGTTTCATCACACAGCCTGCTATGGCAGTTTTCATCACACAGCCTGCTATGGCAGTTTCCATCACAAGCCTGCTATGGCAGTTTTCATCACACAGCCTGCTATGACAGTTTTCATCACACAGCCTGCTCTGACAGTTTTCATCACACAGCCTGCTATGGCAGTTTTCATCACACAGCCTGCTATGGCAGTTTTCATCACACAGCCTGCTATGGCAGTTTTCGTCACTAGCCTGCTATGACAGTTTTTCACACAGCCTACTATGACAGTTTTCATCACACAGCCTGCTATGACAGTTTTCATCACACAGCCTGCTATGGCAGTTTTCGTCACAAGCCTGCTGTGACAGTTTTCATCACACAGCCTGCTATGACAGTTTTCATCACACAGCCTGCTATGACATTTTTTCATCACACAGCCTGCTGTGACAGTTTTCATCACACAGCCTGCTATGACAGTTTTCATCACACAGCCTGCTATGACATTTTTCATCACACAGCCTGCTGTGACAGTTTTCATCACACAGCCTGCTATGGTAGTTTCCATCACAAGCCTGCTATGGCAGTTTTCATCACACAGCCTGCTATGACAGTTTTCATCACACAGCCTGCTCTGACAGTTTTCATCACAGAGCCTGCTATGGCAGTTTTCATCACACAGCCTGCTATGGCAGTTTTCATCACACAGCCTGCTATGACAGTTTTCATCACACAGCCTGCTATGGCAGTTTTCGTCACTAGCCTGCTATGACAGTTTTCATCACACAGCCTACTATGACAGTTTTCATCACACAGCCTGCTATGACAGTTTTCATCACACAGCCTGCTATGGCAGTTTTCGTCACAAGCCTGCTGTGACAGTTTTCATCACACAGCCTGCTATGACAGTTTTCATCACACAGCCTGCTGTGACAGTTTTCATCACACAGCCTGCTATGACAGTTTTCATCACACAGCCTGCTATGGCAGTTTTCATCACACAGCCTGCTATGACAGTTTTCATCACACAGCCTGCTATGGCAGTTTTCATCACGCAGCCTGCTATGGCAGTTTTCATCACACAGCCTGCTATGGCAGTTTTCGTGACAAGCCTGCTATGACAGTTTTCATCACACAGCCTGCTATGACAGTTTTCATCACACAGCCAGCTATGGCAGTTTTCATCACAAGCCTGCTATGACAGTTTTCATCACACAGCCAGCTATGGCACGTCACAAGCCTGCTATGACAGTTTTCATCACACAGCCTGCTATGACAGTTTTCATCACACAGCCTGCTATGACAATTTTCATCACACAGCCTGCTGTGACAGTTTTCATCACACAGCCTGCTATGACAGTTTTCATCACACAGCCTGCTATGGCAGTTTTCATCACACAGCCTGCTCTGACAGTTTTCATCACACAGCCTGCTATGGCAGTTTTCATCACACAGCCTGCTATGGCAGTTTTCATCACACAGCCTGCTATGACAGTTTTCATCACACAGCCTGCAATGACATTTTTCATCACACAGCCTGCTATGGCAGTTTTCATCACACCAGCCTGCTATTACAGTTTTCATCACACAGCCTGCTGTGACAGTTTTCATCACACAGCCTGCTATGACAGTTTTCATCACACAGCCTGCTATGACAGTTTTCATCACACAGCCTGCTATGACAGTTTTCATCACACAGCCTGCTATGACAGTTTTCATCACACAGCCTGCTGTGACAGTTTTCATCACACAGCCTGCTATGGCAGTTTTCATCACACAGCCTGCTATGACAGTTTTCATCACACAGCCTGCTATGGCAGTTTTCATCACACAGCCTGCTATGGCAGTTTTCATCACACAGCCTGCTATGGCAGTTTCCATCACAAGCCTGCTATGGCAGTTTTCATCACACAGCCTGCTATGACAGTTTTCATCACACAGCCTGCTCTGACAGTTTTCATCACACAGCCTGCTATGACAGTTTTCATCACACAGCCTGCTATGGCAGTTTTCATCACACAGCCTGCTATGACAGTTTTCATCACACAGCCTGCTATGGCAGTTTTCGTCACTAGCCTGCTATGACAGTTTTCATCACACAGCCTGCTATGACAGTTTTCATCACACAGCCTGCTATGACAGTTTTCATCACACAGCCTGCTATGTCAGTTTTCATCACACAGCCTGCTATGATAGTTTTCATCACAGAGCCTGCTATGGCAGTTTTCATCACACAGCCTGCTATGGCAGTTTTCATCACACATCCTGCTATGGCAGTTTTCATCACACAGCCTGCTATGACAGTTTTCATCACACAGCTTGCTCTGACAGTTTTCATCACACAGCCTGCTGTGACAGTTTTCATCACACAGCCTGCTATGACAGTTTTCGTCACTAGCCTGCTATGACAGTTTTCATCACACAGCCTGCTATGACAGTTTTCGTCACTAGCCTGCTATGACAGTTTTCATCACACAGCCTGCTATGACAGTTTTCATCACACAGCCTGCTATGGCAGTTTTCATCACACAGCCTGCTATGGCAGTTTTCATCACGCAGCCTGCTATGGCAGTTTTCATCACACAGCCTGCTATGACAGTTTTCGTGACAAGCCTGCTATGACAGTTTTCATCACGCAGCCTGCTATGACAGTTCTCATCACGCAGCCTGCTATGGCAGTTTTCATCACACAGCCTGCTATGACAGTTTTCATCACACAGCCTGCTATTACAGTTTTCATCACACAGCCTGCTATGACAGTTTTCATCACACAGCCTGCTATGGCAGTTTTCATCACACAGCCTGCTATGGCAGTTTTCGTCACTAGCCTGCTATGACAGTTTTCATCACACAGCCTGCTATGGCAGTTTTCATCACACAGCCTGCTATGGCAGTTTTCATCACATAGCCTGCTATGGCAGTTTTCATCACACAGCCTGCTATGACAGTTTTCGTCACTAGCCTGCTATGACAGTTTTCATCACACAGCCTGCTATGACAGTTTTCGTCACTAGCCTGCTATGACAGTTTTCATCACACAGCCTGCTATGACAGTTTTCATCACACAGCCTGCTATGGCAGTTTTCATCACACAGCCTGCTATGGCAGTTTTCATCACGCAGCCTGCTATGACAGTTTTCATCACACAGCCTGCTATGGCAGTTTTCATCACACAGCCTGCTATGACAGTTTTCATCACGCAGCCTGCTATGACAGTTCTCATCACGCAGCCTGCTATGGCAGTTTTCATCACACAGCCTGCTATGACAGTTTTCATCACACAGCCTGCTATGACAGTTTTCATCACACAGCCTGCTATGGCAGTTTTCATCACACAGCCTGCTATGACAGTTTTCATCACGCAGCCTGCTATGGCAGTTTTCATCACACAGCCTGCTATGACAGTTTTCGTCACTAGCCTGCTATGACAGTTTTCATCACACAGCCTGCTATGGCAGTTTTCATCACACAGCCTGCTATGGCAGTTTTCATCACATAGCCTGCTATGGCAGTTTTCATCACACAGCCTGCTATGACAGTTTTCATCACACAGCCTGCTATGACAGTTTTCATCACAAGCCTGCTATGGCAGTTTTCATCACAAGCCTGCTATGGCAGTTTTCATCACAGCCTGCTATGACAGTTTTCATCACACAGCCTGCTATGGCAGTTTTCATCACACAGCCTGCTATGGCAGTTTTCATCACACAGCCTGCTATGACAGTTTTCATCACAAGCCTGCTATGGCAGTTTTCATCACACAGCCTGCTATGACAGTTTTCATCACAAGCCTGCTATGGCAGTTTTCATCACACAGCCTGCTATGACAGTTCTCATCACGCAGCCTGCTATGGCAGGTTTCATCACACAGCCTGCTATGACAGTTTTCATCACACAGCCTGCTATGACAGTTCTCATCACGCAGCCTGCTATGGCAGGTTTCATCACACAGCCTGCTATGACAGTTTTCATCACACAGCCTGCTATGACAGTTTTCATCACAAGCCTGCTATGGCAGTTTTCATCACACAGCCTGCTATGACAGTTTTCATCACACAGCCTGCTATGACAGTTTTCATCACAAGCCTGCTATGGCAGTTTTCATCACACAGCCTGCTATGGCAGTTTTCATCACACAGCCTGCTATGGCAGTTTTCGTCACTAGCCTGCTATGACAGTTTTCATCACACAGCCTACTATGACAGTTTTCATCACACAGCCTGCTATGACAGTTTTCATCACACAGCCTGCTATGGCAGTTTTCGTCACAAGCCTGCTGTGACAGTTTTCATCACACAGCCTGCTATGACAGTTTTCATCACACAGCCTGCTATGACATTTTTCATCACACAGCCTGCTGTGACAGTTTTCATCACACAGCCTGCTATGGTAGTTTTCATCACACAGCCTGCTATGACAGTTTTCATCACACAGCCTGCTATGACAGTTTTCATCACACAGCCTGCTATGGTAGTTTCCATCACAAGCCTGCTATGGCAGTTTTCATCACACAGCCTGCTATGACAGTTTTCATCACACAGCCTGCTCTGACAGTTTTCATCACAGAGCCTGCTATGGCAGTTTTCATCACACAGCCTGCTATGGCAGTTTTCATCACACAGCCTGCTATGACAGTTTTCATCACACAGCCTGCTATGGCAGTTTTCGTCACTAGCCTGCTATGACAGTTTTCATCACACAGCCTACTATGACAGTTTTCATCACACAGCCTGCTATGACAGTTTTCATCACACAGCCTGCTATGGCAGTTTTTCAAGCCTGCTGTGACAGTTTTCATCACACAGCCTGCTATGACAGTTTTCATCACACAGCCTGCTGTGACAGTTTTCATCACACAGCCTGCTGTGACAGTTTTCATCACACAGCCTGCTATGGCAGTTTTCATCACACAGCCTGCTATGACAGTTTTCATCACACAGCCTGCTATGGCAGTTTTCATCACGCAGCCTGCTATGGCAGTTTTCATCACACAGCCTGCTATGGCAGTTTTCGTGACAAGCCTGCTATGACAGTTTTCATCACACAGCCTGCTATGACAGTTTTCATCACACAGCCAGCTATGGCAGTTTTTGTCACAAGCCTGCTATGACAGTTTTCATCACACAGCCAGCTATGGCAGTTTTCATCACAAGCCTGCTATGACAGTTTTCATCACACAGCCTGCTATGACAGTTTTCATCACACAGCCTGCTATGACAATTTTCATCACACAGCCTGCTGTGACAGTTTTCATCACACAGCCTGCTATGACAGTTTTCATCACACAGCCTGCTATGGCAGTTTTCATCACACAGCCTGCTCTGACAGTTTTCATCACACAGCCTGCTATGGCAGTTTTCATCACACAGCCTGCTATGGCAGTTTTCATCACACAGCCTGCTATGACAGTTTTCATCACACAGCCTGCAATGACATTTTTCATCACACAGCCTGCTATGACATTTTTTCATCACACAGCCTGCTGTGACAGTTTTCATCACACAGCCTGCTATGGCAGTTTTTCACACCGCCTGCTATTACAGTTTTCATCACACAGCCTGCTGTGACAGTTTTCATCACACAGACTGCTATGGCAGTTTTCATCACACAGCCTGCTATGACAGTTTTCATCACACAGCCTGCTATGACAGTTTTCATCACACAGCCTGCTATGGCAGTTTTCATCACACAGCCTGCTATGACAGTTTTCATCACGCAGCCTGCTATGGCAGTTTTCATCACACAGCCTGCTATGGCAGTTTTCGTGACAAGCCTGCTATGACAGTTTTCACCACACAGCCTGCTATGACAGTTTTCATCACAAGCCTGCTATGGCAGTTTTCGTCACAAGCCTGCTATGACAGTTTTCATCACACAGCCAGCTATGGCAGTTTTCATCACAAGCCTGCTATGACAGTTTTCATCACACAGCCTGCTATGACAGTTTTCATCACACAGCCTGCTATGACAATTTTCATCACACAGCCTGCTGTGACAGTTTTCATCACACAGCCTGCTATGACAGTTTTCATCACACAGCCTGCTATGGCAGTTTTAATCACACAGCCTGCTCTGACAGTTTTCATCACACAGCCTGCTATGGCAGTTTTCATCACACAGCCTGCTATGGCAGTTTTCATCACACAGCCTGCTATGACAGTTTTAATCACACAGCCTGCTATGACAGTTTTCATCACACAGCCTGCTGTGACAGTTTTCATCACACAGCCTGCTATGACAGTTTTCATCACACAGCCTGCTATGACAGTTTTCATCACACAGCCTGCTATGACAGTTTTCATCACACAGCCTGCTATGGCAGTTTTCATCACACAGCCTGCTATGGCAGTTTTCATCACACAGCCTGCTATGGCAGTTTTCATCACACAGCCTGCTATGGCAGTTTTCATCACACAGCCTGCTATGACAGTTTTCATCACACAGCCTGCTATGACAGTTTTCATCAACTCCATCATTCAGACGGATTGAAACTCATACATGTTTTACTCCCTGTGTTCTACCTTGAGATTTTGGGATGGGGAAAAATCAATACAGTAGAGTATCACGATATTATATTGATTCTATGACTCCAAGTATCGATTCTCTAATAATTGTTACGAATAAATTATATTATTGATTTTTTTTTGCTAGGTCGTTAATGTTAGCTAGCACTAGTTGGCTGTACCTGTGCCAAAACTCTGGTGTTTCCTCTTCTCTAGCCTGTTCTCCATCTTCTTTTGAAATGTTTTTAAACACTTTTATTTCCATGACTGTTCAAAATGTGTTTTCTCATGGCTCATGGCTCTCTCTTGTCCCTCTTGTCCTTCAGACATGGTGAGCAATATGTTTGGAGCATCGAATCGCAATAAAATTACAGTATCAAATCACAAATTGTCACAGCACCTAAGTATCGTGATTTTATTATTTTATTTTAATTATTTTTTTAACCTTTATTTAACTAGGCAAGTCAGATAAGAACAAATTCTTATTTTCAATGGCGGCCTCGGAACAGTGGGGTAACTGCCTTGTTCAGGAGCAGAACGACAGACAAGAGACCTCACAAAAGGTTGCAAGATCAAATCCCTGAGCTGACAAGCCCCACCTTGTAAGCTCAGGGATTTGATCTTGCAACCTTTCGGTTACTAGTCCAACACTCTAACCACTAGGCTACCTGCCGCCCAACTATTGTGACGATATTGTTATCGTGAGGTCTCTGGAAATTCGCAGCCCTAATGAGAATGTTTGTAATGTCCCTATATAGCGCACTACGTTTGACCAGAACCGTATGCGTGCCATTTGGAACACAGGCATTGTTTTCATCAGCCTGTTCCAGATAAACAGCCTGAAAACGGACAATTCAATGTGACATTTACTTTTCTTACATTTCTGACATTTCTTACTAGCCACTCCTGGGCTACAATCACCTATCCGGACCCGTTTTACTACCAATGCGGAGCCCCACTGGGCCTTCAGGACTGGACTACCGACGTTATCTGCCCGAGGGAGTTATTCAACTGGCTCCTCCGTCGCGATGTTACCTGAACGCCCATCTGCGGCCCGCTAACTGTTAGCTGTCTTATCTGAATAGGTCTATCGGACAATTTTTCTTGGGTCACTATAACTATATCTACTTTGCCAATTGGATTGGTCTCCTCTACCACACAGAACCCCACTAATCTACTGACCGTAGCGTACGTGTAGGTATGTACGGCAGGACCAAATTAGAGAGATAGGTAGGAGCAAGCCCATGTAATGCTTTGTAGGTTAGCAGTAAAACCTTCAAATGAGCCCTTGCCTTAACATGAAGCAAGTGTGGGAAGGCTAGCACTGGAGTAATATGATCACATTTTTTGGTTCTAGTCAGGATTCTAGCAGCCGTATTTAGCACTAACTGAAGTTTATTTAGTGCTTTATCCGGAGCATTGAGTTTCTGATTTTTGCAATGTCACGTAGATGGAAAAAAGCTGTCCTTGAAACAGTCTTGATATGTTCTCTCAAAAGAGAGATCAGGGTTCAGAGGAACATCAAGGTCCATCACAGTTTTATTTGAGACGACTGTACAACCATTAAGATTAATTGTCAGATTCAACAGAAGATCTCTTTGTTTCTTGGCACCTAGAACAAGCATCGCTGTTTTGTCCGAGTTTAAAAGTAGAAAGTGTGCAGCCATCCACTTCCTTATGTCTGAAACACAGACTTCTAGCGAGGGCAATTTTTGGCCTTCACCATGTTTAATTGAAATGTACAGCTGTGTGTCATCTGCATAGCAGTAAAACGGAACCTTGAGGAACACCGAAATTTACAGTTCATTTGTCACAGGACAAACCGTTCGCAGAGACAAATTAATATCTTTCCGACAGATAAGATCTAAACCAGGCCAGAACTTGTTTGTGTAGACCAATTTGGGTTTCCAATCTCTCCAAAGAATGTGGTGATCGATGGTATCAAAAGCAGCACTAAGGTCTAGGAGCACGAGGACAGATGCAGAGCCTCGGTCTGATGCCATTAAAAGGTAATTTACCACCTTCACAAGTGCAGTCTCATGATGGGGTATAAAACCAGACTGAAGTATTTTGTATACATTATTTGTCTTCAGGAAGGCAGTGAGTTGCTGCGCAACAGCCTTTTCTAAAAATGTTGAAAATTCGATATAGGCCGATAGTTCTTTATATTTTCTGGGTTAAGGTTTGGCTGTTTCAAGAGAGGCTTTATTACTGGCACTTTTAGTGAGTTTGGTACACATCCGGTGGATAGAGAGCCATTTATTGTTCAACATAGGAGGGCCAAGCACAGGAAGCAGCTCTTTCAGTAGTTAAGTTGGAATAGGGTCCACTATGCAGCTTGAAGGTTTAGAGGCCATGATTCTTTTCATTATTGTGTAAAGAGATATAGTACTAAAACACTTGAGAGTCTCTCTTGATCCTAGGTCCTGGCAGAGTAGTGCAGACTCAGGACAACTGAGCTTTGAAGGAATACGCAGGTTTAAAGAGGAGTCCATAATTTGCTTTCTAATAATCATGATCTTTTCCTCAAAGAAGTTCATGAATTTATTACTGCTGAAGTGAAAGCCATCCTCACTTGGGGAATGTTGCTTTTTAGTTAGCTTTGCAGCCAGTATCAAAAAATAGGATGATCGAGCAGCAGTGAGGGCTCTTCGATACTGCACGGTGCTGTCTTTCCAAGCCAGTCGGAAGACTTCAAGTTTGGTGTGGCGCCATTTCCGTTCCAATTTTCTGGAAGCTTGCTTCAGAGCTCGGGTATTTTCTGTATACCAGGGAGCTTGTTTCTTATGAAAAATGTTTTTAGTTTTTAGGGGTGCAACTGCATCCAGGGTATTGCGCAAGGTTAAATTGAGTTCCTCAGTTAGGTGGTTAACTGATTTTTGTCCTCTGACGACCTTGGGTAGGCAGAGGGAGTCTGGAAGGGCATCAAGGAATCTTTGTGTTGTCTGTGAATTTATAGCACGACTTTTGATGCTCTGGTTGGGGTCTGAGCAGATTATACGTTGCAATTGCAAACGTAATAAAATGGTGGTCCGATAGTTCAAGATTATGAGGAAAAACATTAAGATCCACAACATTTATTCCATGGGACAAAACTAGGTCCAGAGTATGACTGTGACAGTGAGTAGGTCCAGAGACATGTTGGACAAAACCCACTGAGTCGATGATGGCTCCGAAAGCCTTTTGGAGTGGGTCTGTGGACTTTTCCATGTGAATATTAAAGTCACCAAAAATGTGAATATTATTTGCTATGACTACAAGGTCCGATAGGAATTCAAGGAACTCAATGAGGAACGCTGGATATGGCCCAGGAGGCCTGTAAACAGTAGCTATAAAAAGTGATTGAGTGGGCTGTATAGATTTCACGACTAGAAGCTCAAAAGACGAAAACGTCATTTATTTTTTTGTAAATTGAAATTTGCTATCGTAAATGTTAGCAACCCCTCCGCCTTTGAGGTATGCACGGGGGATATGGTCACTAGTGTAACCAGGAGGTGAGGCCTCATTTAACACAGTAGATTCATCAGGCTTAAGCCATGTTTCAGTCAGGCCAATCACATCCAGATTATGATCAGTGATTAGTTCATTGACTATAACTGCCTTTGAAGTAAGGGATCTAACATTAAGTAGCCCTATTTTGAGATGTGAGGTATCACGATCTCTTTCAATAATGGCAGGAATGGAGGAGGTCTTTATCCTAGTGAGATTGCTAAGGCGAACACCGCCATGTTTATTTTTTCCCAACCTAGGTCGAGGCACAGACACGATCTCAATGGGGATAGCTGAGCTGACTACACTGACTGTGCTAGTGGCAGACTCCACTAATCTGGCAGACTGGCCAACAGCCTGCTGCCTGAACTGCACCCTATTTCATTGTGGAGCTAGAGGAGTTAGAGCCCTGTCTATGTTGGTAGATAAGATGAGAGCACCCCTCCAGCTAGGATGGAGTCCGTCACTCCTCAGCACTCCGTCACTCCTCAGCACTCCGTCACTCCTCAGCACTCCGTCACTCCTCAGCACTCCGTCACTCCTCAGCACTCCGTCACTCCTATCAAACGCTCCCTGAAACACTTCAGCGTGCAGGCCTTTCTAATCGACCTGGCCGGGGTATCCTGGAAGGATATTGATCTCATCCCGTTAGTAGAGGATTTCTGTTTTTTTTATTTTTAAATGCCTTCCTCACCATCTTAAATAAGCATGCCCCCTTCAAGAAATGTATAACCAGGAACAGATATAGCCCTTGATTCTCTCCAGACCTGACTGCCCTTAACCAACACAAAAACATCCTATGGCTTTCTGCATTAGCATCGAAGGATGCTCGCCCTGAGGATAGGAAACACTGTCACCACCGATAAATCCACTATAATTGAGAATTTCAATAAGCATTTTTCTACGGCTGGCCATGCTTTCCACCTGGCTCCCTCTATCCTGGTCAACAGCACTGCACCCCCCTAGCAACGCGCCCAAGCCTTCCCCATTCCTCCTTCTCCCAAATCCAGTCAGCTGATGTTCTGAAAGAGCTGCAAAATCTGGACCCCTACAAATCAGCCGGGCTAGACAATCTGGACCCTTTCTTTCTCAAAGGATCTGCCGAAATTGTTGCAACTCCAATTTCTAGCCTGTTCAACCTCTCTTTCGTGTCGTCTGAGATTACCAAAGATTGGAAAGCAGCTCTGGTCATCCCCCTCTTCAAAGGGGTGGACACTCTTGACCCAAACTGCTACAGACCTATATCTATCCTACCCTGCCTTTCTAAGGTCTTCGAAAGCCAAGTCAACAAACAAATTACCGACCATTTCGAATCCCGCCATACCTCTGCAATCTGGTTTCAGAGCTGGTCATGGGTGCACCTCAGCCACACTCAAGGTCTTAAACAATATCTTAACCGCCATCGATAAGAAACAATACTGTGCAGCCGTATTCATTGACCTGGCCAAGGCTTTCGACTCTGTCAATTACCACATCCTCATCGGCAGACTCGATAGCCTTGGTTTCTCAAATGATTGTCTCGCCTGGTTCACCAACTACTTCTCTGATGGAGTTTAGTGTGTCAAATCGGAGGGCCTGTTGTTCGGGCCTCTGGCAGTCTCTATGGGGGTGCCTCAGTGTTCAATACTCGGACCGACTCTCTTCTCTGTATACATCAATGATGTCGCTCTTGCTGCTGGTGAGTCTCTGATCCACCTCTACGCAGACGACACCATTCTGTATAATTCTGGCCCTTCTTTGGACACTGTTTTAACAACCCTCCAGACGAGCTTCAATTCCATACAACTCTCCTTCCGTGGCCTCCAACTGATCTTAAATACAAATAAAAGTAAATGCATGCTCTTCAACCGATCGCTGCCTGCACCTGCCCGCCCGTCCAACACCACTACTCTGGACGGTTCTGACTTAGAATATGTGGACAACTACAAATTCCTAGGTGTCTGTGTAGACTGTAAACTCTCCTTCCAGACTCACATCAAACATCTCCAATCCAAAGTTAAATCTAGAATTGGCTTCCTATTTCTCAACAAAGCATCCTTCACTCATGCTGCCAAACATATCCTTGTAAAACTGACCATCCTACCGATCCTCGATGTCGGCGACAAAATAGCCTCCAATACCCTACTCAATAAATTGGATGCAGTCTATCACAGTGCCATCCGTTTTGTCACCAAAGCCCGTATACTACCAACCACTGCGACCTGTACTTTCTCGTTGGCTGGCCCTCGCTTCATACTCGTTGCCAAACCCACTGGCTCCAGGTTATCTACAAGACTCTGTGAGGTAAAGTCCCCCCTTATCGCAGCTCACTGGTCACCATAGCAGCACCCAACTGTAGCACGCGCTCCAGAAGGTATATCTCACTGGTCACCCCCAAAACCCATTCTTCCTTTGGCCGCCTCTCCTTCCAGTTCTCTGCTGCCAATGACTGGAACGAACTACAAAAATCTTTGAAACTGGAAACACTTATCTCCTTCACTAGCTTTAAGCACCAGCTGTCAGGGCAGCTCACAGATTACTGCACCTGTACATAGCCCATCTATAATTTAGCCCAAACAACTACCTCTCCCCCTACTGTATTTATTTATTTATTTTGCTGCTTTGCACCCCATTATTTTTATCTCTACTTTGCACATTCTTTCACTGCAAATCTACCATTCCAGTGTTTTTCTTGCTATATTGTATTTACATCGCCACCATGGACTTTTTTTGCCTTTACCTCCCTTATCTCACCTCATTTGCTCACATTGTATATAGACTTATTTTTCTACTGTATTATTGACTGTATGTTTGTTTTACTCCATGTGTAACTCTGTGTCGTTGTATGCAATTGTAAATGAGAACTTGTTCTCAACTTGCCTACCTGGTTAAATAAAGGTGAAATAAATCAAATAAAAAACTTCACAGCACGAGTTGTTAACATCGGTTTTAACCCACAGTCAGGACTCTATCACGACTCTCCCTCTAACCATACACTTAGATCAGCCTTGGAGACGGTGTCTCAGATTGGCCTGAATAAAATAAGAAATGTAATAGAAAAAGTTGAACAAATACAGAGAGAGAAAGAGATTGAGAGAGGACGAAAGGGTAATGAATAAATACTTTGTCAGGAGATGATGAGTTCAAGACAATTAAACCGCTGAGATGAGAAATCAATAAATGTTATTCTATTTAATATGTCTTCTTCAAACCCGAGGACACTTTATATAATATGAATCACAAATGGACTCCGAGGTGACTGGTCTGTTTGCATGGTGAACCCTAGCCTTTTGGGGGCCCTAAGCGAGATTTGGTTAGGGGGCCCCACCACCTCGTGTGCAAAACATTTTAGTGTCTTGACGGCAGAGAGAATTTTTTTTTATTTTATGCAAATGTCATGCAAATGTCATGTTTGACATGACTAGTTAGAGTATATTAATGGTAACATTCAAAGTTTACCAGCAAACTACCAGAATTTTGGTCATTTTCAAGTTTCTGGTGGAATTTATCACAAAACATCTAGTGGACTGTATGGGTACTTCAGATAATCACAGGTGTCTGTAATTATCTCTGGCCAGAGATATTAATATAAAATATTAATTGACAACACTATAAAAAACACATTTCCTAAGGGTTTCAGCATAATATCCTATATATATTTTACACACTTTTATGTATTTTACCATATTGATGTGTATTTTACTATATACATGTGTATTTGTCATGAATGTTTTGGCGACAAACTGGTGACAGTTGGAAGATTTGCATATTTAATTGAAATTAATGCCATTGTTGATTAAATGCTTTTTAACATTAATTTGGCTATTTTATTTTTTAAACATGTGGTCTATTCACTAGAAACTCATCGGCAATATTGGCACAGATATAACAAATAAATAGTATTTATGAATACTTTAAAAAAAAAGTTATTCAAGTGTAAATTCTCAAAATTACAATACAATTTGTAAGTCGCTCTGGATAAGAGCGTCTGCTAAATGACTTAAATGTAAATGTAAATAGATAACATGTTAAATACCAAAATTACTGAATCTTGTGGTAACTTTGGTAAGTTTCCAGTAGCTTTGTAACCCTAGCCATAACTTATGGCATGTTTATATGATATCTGAGTGAGAGTGAATAACCAAATAAATCGGGGCCCCCTAGAGACAGG
>NC_068444.1:13742448-13799948 GCF_023373465.1 Oncorhynchus keta | reverse complement strand
ATACCACCGCTATAATGAATCAGAGGTTGGTATAATACCACCACTATAATTAATTAGAGGTATAATACCACCACTATAATGAATCAGAGGTTGGTATAATGCCACCACTATAATGAATCAGATGTATAATTCCACCACTATAATGAATCAGAGGTATAATTATACCTCTATAATGAATCAGAGGTATCATACCACCACTATAATGAATTAGAGGTATAATACCACCACTATAATGAATCAGATGTATAATTCCACCACTATAATGAATCAGAGGTATAATACCACCACTATAATGAGTCAGATGTATAATTCCACCACTATAATGAATCAGAGGTATCATACCACCACTATAGTGAATCAGAGGTATTATTCCACCACTATAATGAATCAGATGTATAATTCCACCGCTATAATGAATCAGAGGTTGGTATAATACCACCACTATAATTAATTAGAGGTATAATACCACCACTATAATGAATCAGAGGAATAATACCACCACTATAATGAATCAGATGTATAATTCCACCGCTATAATGAATCAGAGGTTGGTATAATACCACCACTATAATTAATTAGAGGTATAATACCACCACTATAATGAATCAGAGGAATAATACCACCACTATAATGAATCAGATGTATAATTCCACCGCTATAATGAATCAGAGGTTGGTATAATACCACCACTATAATTAATTAGAGGTATAATACCACCACTATAATGAATCAGAGGAATAATACCACCACTATAATGAATCAGATGTATAATTCCACCACTATAATGAATTAGAGGTATAATACCACCACTATAATGAATCAGATGTATAATACCACCACTATAATGAATCAGAGGATTGGTATAATACCACCACTATAATTAATTAGAGGTATAATACCACCACTATAATGAATCAGACGAATAATACCACCACTATAATGAATCAGATGTATAATTCCACCACTATAATGAATTAGAGGTATAATACCACCACTATAATGAATCAGAGGAATAATACCACCACTATAATGAATCAGATGTATAATGCCACCACTGTAATGAATCAGAGGTATAATTCCACCACTATAATGAAACAGAGGTATAATGCCACCGCTATAATGAATCAGAGGTATAATTATACCACTATAATGAATGAGATGAATAATACCACCACTATAATGAATCAGAGGGTTGGTATAATGCCACCACTATAATGAATCAGATGTATAATACCACCACTATAATGAATCAGAGGTTGGTATAATTCCACCACTATAATGAATCAGAGGTATAATTATACCTCTATAATGAATCAGAGGTATCATACCACCACTATAATGAATTAGAGGTATCATTCCACCACTATAATGAATCAGATGTATAATTCCACCACTATAATGAATCAGAGGTATCATACCACCACTATAATGTATCAAAGGTATTATTCCACCACTATAATGAATCAGATGTATAATTCCACCGCTATAATGAATCAGGGGTTGGTATAATACCACCACTATAATTAATTAGAGGTATAATACCACCACTATAATGAATCAGAGGAATAATACCACCACTATAATGAATCAGATGTATAATTCCACCGCTATAATGAATCAGAGGTTGGTATAATACCACCACTATAATTAATTAGAGGTATAATACCACCACTATAATGAATCAGAGGAATAATACCACCACTATAATGAATCAGATGTATAATTCCACCGCTATAATGAATCAGAGGTTGGTATAATACCACCACTATAATTAATTAGAGGTATAATACCACCACTATAATGAATCAGAGGAATAATACCACCACTATAATGAATCAGATGTATAATTCCACCACTATAATGAATTAGAGGTATAATACCACCACTATAATGAATCAGATGTATAATACCACCACTATAATGAATCAGAGGATTGGTATAATACCACCACTATAATTAATTAGAGGTATAATACCACCACTATAATGAATCAGACGAATAATACCACCACTATAATGAATCAGATGTATAATTCCACCACTATAATGAATTAGAGGTATCATACCACCACTATAATGAATTAGAGGTATCATACCACCACTATAATTAATTAGAGGTATAATACCACCACTATAATGAATCAGAGGTATAATTATACCACTATAATGAATCAGATGTATAATTCCACCACTATAATGAATCAGATTGTCACGCCCTGGTCGAAGTATTTTGTGTTTATCTTCATGTATTGGTTCAGGCCAGGGTGTGGCATGGGTTTTTGTTTGTGGTGTGTATATATTGGGATTTTAGCTTGTGGGGTGATCTAGCAAAGTCTATGGCTGTCTGGAGTGGTTCTCAATCAGAGGCAGGTGTTTATCGTTGTCTCTGATTGGGAACCATATTTAGGCAGCCATATTCTTGAGTTTGTCGTGGGTGATTATCCTTAGTGTCCTTGTTCCTGTCTATGTGTTAGTGTACACAAGTATAGGCTGTTTCGGATTTCGTTACGTTTATTGTTTTTTGTAGTGTTTGTATTTAGATTCGTGTTACGTTTGTTTATTAAAACATGGATCGCAATCTACACGCTGCATTTTGGTCCGACTCTCCTTCACACCAAGAGAACTGTTACACAGATGTATAATACCACCACTATAATGAATCAGAGGTATAATACCACCACTATAATGAATCAGATGTATAATACCACCACTATAATGAATGAGATGTATAATGCCACCACTATAATGAATCAGATGTATGATACCACCACTATAATGAATGAGATGTATAATGCCACCACTATAATGAATCAGATGTATAATGCCACCACTATAATGAATCAGAGGTATAATACCACCAGTATAATGAATCAGCGGTATCATACCACCACTATAATGAATCAGAGGTATCATACCACCACTATAATGAATTAGAGGTATAATACCACCACTATAATGAATCAGAGGTTGGTAGAATGCCACCACTATAATGAATCAGACGTATCATACCACCACTATAATGAATCAAAGGTATAATTCCACCACTATAATGAATCAGAGGTTGGTATAATGCCACCACTATAATGAATCAGAGGTATAATGCCACCACTATAATGAATCAGAGGTATAATGCCACCACTATAATGAATCAGAGGTATTATTCCACCACTATAATGAAACAGATGTATAATGCCACCACTATAATGAATCAAAGGTTGGTATAATACCACCACTATAATGAATCAGAGGTATCATGCCACCACTATAATGAATTGGAGGTATAATACCACCACTATAATGAATCAGAGGTATAATACCACTACTATAATGAATCAGAGGTATAATACCACCACTATAATGAATCAGATGTATAATACCACCACTATAATGAATCAGAGGTTGGTAGAATGCCACCACTATAATGAATCAGAGGTATCATACCACCACTATAATGAATCAGATGTATAATACCACCACTATAATGAATCAGATGTATAATACAACCACTATAATGAATCAGAGGTTGGTATAATGCCACCACTATAATGAATCAGATGTATAATACCACCACTATAATGAATCAGATGTATAATACAACCACTATAATGAATCAGAGGTTGGTATAATACCACTACTATAATGAATAAGAGGTATCATACCACCACTATAATGAATCAGAGGTATCATACCACCACTATAATGAATCAGAGGTTGGTATAATGCCACCACTATAATGAATCAGAGGTGTCATACCACCACTATAATGAATCAGAGGTCTCATACCACCACTATAATGAATCAGAGGTATTATACCACCACTATAATGAATCAGAGGTTGGTAGAATGCCACCACTATAATGAATAAGAGGTATAATGCCACCACTATAATGAATCAAAGGGTTGGTATAATGCCACCACTATAATGAATCAGATGTATCATACCACCACTATAATGAATCAGAGGTTGGTAGAATGCCACCACTATAATGAATAAGAGGTATAATGCCACCACTATAATGAATCAAAGGTTGGTATAATACCACCACTATAATGAATTGGAGGTATAATACCACCACTATAATGAATCAGAGGTATAATACCACTACTATAATGAATCAGAGGTATAATTATACCTCTATAATGAATCAGAGGTATCATACCACCACTATAATGAATTAGAGGTATCATTCCACCACTATAATGAATCAGATGTATAATTCCACCACTATAATGAATCAGAGGTATCATACCACCACTATAATGTATCAAAGGCATTATTCCACCACTATAATGAATCAGATGTATAATTCCACCGCTATAATGAATCAGGGGTTGGTATAATACCACCACTATAATTAATTAGAGGTATAATACCACCACTATAATGAATCAGAGGAATAATACCACCACTATAATGAATCAGATGTATAATTCCACCGCTATAATGAATCAGAGGTTGGTATAATACCACCACTATAATTAATTAGAGGTATAATACCACCACTATAATGAATCAGAGGAATAATACCACCACTATAATGAATCAGATGTATAATTCCACCGCTATAATGAATCAGAGGTTGGTATAATACCACCACTATAATTAATTAGAGGTATAATACCACCACTATAATGAATCAGAGGAATAATACCACCACTATAATGAATCAGATGTATAATTCCACCACTATAATGAATTAGAGGTATAATACCACCACTATAATGAATCAGATGTATAATACCACCACTATAATGAATCAGAGGATTGGTATAATACCACCACTATAATTAATTAGAGGTATAATACCACCACTATAATGAATCAGACGAATAATACCACCACTATAATGAATCAGATGTATAATTCCACCACTATAATGAATTAGAGGTATCATACCACCACTATAATGAATTAGAGGTATCATACCACCACTATAATTAATTAGAGGTATAATACCACCACTATAATGAATCAGAGGTATAATTATACCACTATAATGAATCAGATGTATAATTCCACCACTATAATGAATCAGATTGTCACGCCCTGGTCGAAGTATTTTGTGTTTATCTTCATGTATTGGTTCAGGCCAGGGTGTGGCATGGGTTTTTGTTTGTGGTGTGTATATATTGGGATTTTAGCTTGTGGGGTGATCTAGCAAAGTCTATGGCTGTCTGGAGTGGTTCTCAATCAGAGGCAGGTGTTTATCGTTGTCTCTGATTGGGAACCATATTTAGGCAGCCATATTCTTTGAGTTTGTCGTGGGTGATTATCCTTAGTGTCCTTGTTCCTGTCTATGTGTTAGTGTACACAAGTATAGGCTGTTTCGGATTTCGTTACGTTTATTGTTTTTGTAGTGTTTGTATTTAGATTCGTGTTACGTTTGTTTATTAAAACATGGATCGCAATCTACACGCTGCATTTTGGTCCGACTCTCCTTCACACCAAGAGAACTGTTACACAGATGTATAATACCACCACTATAATGAATCAGAGGTATAATACCACCACTATAATGAATCAGATGTATAATACCACCACTATAATGAATGAGATGTATAATGCCACCACTATAATGAATCAGATGTATGATACCACCACTATAATGAATGAGATGTATAATGCCACCACTATAATGAATCAGATGTATAATGCCACCACTATAATGAATCAGAGGTATAATACCACCAGTATAATGAATCAGCGGTATCATACCACCACTATAATGAATCAGAGGTATCATACCACCACTATAATGAATTAGAGGTATAATACCACCACTATAATGAATCAGAGGTTGGTAGAATGCCACCACTATAATGAATCAGACGTATCATACCACCACTATAATGAATCAAAGGTATAATTCCACCACTATAATGAATCAGAGGTTGGTATAATGCCACCACTATAATGAATCAGAGGTATAATGCCACCACTATAATGAATCAGAGGTATAATGCCACCACTATAATGAATCAGAGGTATTATTCCACCACTATAATGAAACAGATGTATAATGCCACCACTATAATGAATCAAAGGTTGGTATAATACCACCACTATAATGAATCAGAGGTATCATGCCACCACTATAATGAATTGGAGGTATAATACCACCACTATAATGAATCAGAGGTATAATACCACTACTATAATGAATCAGAGGTATAATACCACCACTATAATGAATCAGATGTATAATACCACCACTATAATGAATCAGAGGTTGGTAGAATGCCACCACTATAATGAATCAGAGGTATCATACCACCACTATAATGAATCAGATGTATAATACCACCACTATAATGAATCAGATGTATAATACAACCACTATAATGAATCAGAGGTTGGTATAATGCCACCACTATAATGAATCAGATGTATAATACCACCACTATAATGAATCAGATGTATAATACAACCACTATAATGAATCAGAGGTTGGTATAATACCACTACTATAATGAATAAGAGGTATCATACCACCACTATAATGAATCAGAGGTATCATACCACCACTATAATGAATCAGAGGTTGGTATAATGCCACCACTATAATGAATCAGAGGTGTCATACCACCACTATAATGAATCAGAGGTCTCATACCACCACTATAATGAATCAGAGGTATTATACCACCACTATAATGAATCAGAGGTTGGTAGAATGCCACCACTATAATGAATAAGAGGTATAATGCCACCACTATAATGAATCAAAGGGTTGGTATAATGCCACCACTATAATGAATCAGATGTATCATACCACCACTATAATGAATCAGAGGTTGGTAGAATGCCACCACTATAATGAATAAGAGGTATAATGCCACCACTATAATGAATCAAAGGTTGGTATAATACCACCACTATAATGAATTGGAGGTATAATACCACCACTATAATGAATCAGAGGTATAATACCACTACTATAATGAATCAGAGGTATAATTATACCTCTATAATGAATCAGAGGTATCATACCACCACTATAATGAATTAGAGGTATCATTCCACCACTATAATGAATCAGATGTATAATTCCACCACTATAATGAATCAGAGGTATCATACCACCACTATAATGTATCAAAGGCATTATTCCACCACTATAATGAATCAGATGTATAATTCCACCGCTATAATGAATCAGGGGTTGGTATAATACCACCACTATAATTAATTAGAGGTATAATACCACCACTATAATGAATCAGAGGAATAATACCACCACTATAATGAATCAGATGTATAATTCCACCGCTATAATGAATCAGAGGTTGGTATAATACCACCACTATAATTAATTAGAGGTATAATACCACCACTATAATGAATCAGAGGAATAATACCACCACTATAATGAATCAGATGTATAATTCCACCGCTATAATGAATCAGAGGTTGGTATAATACCACCACTATAATTAATTAGAGGTATAATACCACCACTATAATGAATCAGAGGAATAATACCACCACTATAATGAATCAGATGTATAATTCCACCACTATAATGAATTAGAGGTATAATACCACCACTATAATGAATCAGATGTATAATACCACCACTATAATGAATCAGAGGATTGGTATAATACCACCACTATAATTAATTAGAGGTATAATACCACCACTATAATGAATCAGACGAATAATACCACCACTATAATGAATCAGATGTATAATTCCACCACTATAATGAATTAGAGGTATCATACCACCACTATAATGAATTAGAGGTATCATACCACCACTATAATTAATTAGAGGTATAATACCACCACTATAATGAATCAGAGGTATAATTATACCACTATAATGAATCAGATGTATAATTCCACCACTATAATGAATCAGATTGTCACGCCCTGGTCGAAGTATTTTGTGTTTATCTTCATGTATTGGTTCAGGCCAGGGTGTGGCATGGGTTTTTGTTTGTGGTGTGTATATATTGGGATTTTAGCTTGTGGGGTGATCTAGCAAAGTCTATGGCTGTCTGGAGTGGTTCTCAATCAGAGGCAGGTGTTTATCGTTGTCTCTGATTGGGAACCATATTTAGGCAGCCATATTCTTTGAGTTTGTCGTGGGTGATTATCCTTAGTGTCCTTGTTCCTGTCTATGTGTTAGTGTACACAAGTATAGGCTGTTTCGGATTTCGTTACGTTTATTGTTTTTTGTAGTGTTTGTATTTAGATTCGTGTTACGTTTGTTTATTAAAACATGGATCGCAATCTACACGCTGCATTTTGGTCCGACTCTCCTTCACACCAAGAGAACTGTTACACAGATGTATAATACCACCACTATAATGAATCAGAGGTATAATACCACCACTATAATGAATCAGATGTATAATACCACCACTATAATGAATGAGATGTATAATGCCACCACTATAATGAATCAGATGTATGATACCACCACTATAATGAATGAGATGTATAATGCCACCACTATAATGAATCAGATGTATAATGCCACCACTATAATGAATCAGAGGTATAATACCACCAGTATAATGAATCAGCGGTATCATACCACCACTATAATGAATCAGAGGTATCATACCACCACTATAATGAATTAGAGGTATAATACCACCACTATAATGAATCAGAGGTTGGTAGAATGCCACCACTATAATGAATCAGACGTATCATACCACCACTATAATGAATCAAAGGTATAATTCCACCACTATAATGAATCAGAGGTTGGTATAATGCCACCACTATAATGAATCAGAGGTATAATGCCACCACTATAATGAATCAAAGGTTGGTATAATACCACCACTATAATGAATCAGAGGTATCATGCCACCACTATAATGAATTGGAGGTATAATACCACCACTATAATGAATCAGAGGTATAATACCACTACTATAATGAATCAGAGGTATAATACCACCACTATAATGAATCAGATGTATAATACCACCACTATAATGAATCAGAGGTTGGTAGAATGCCACCACTATAATGAATCAGAGGTATCATACCACCACTATAATGAATCAGATGTATAATACCACCACTATAATGAATCAGATGTATAATACAACCACTATAATGAATCAGAGGTTGGTATAATGCCACCACTATAATGAATCAGATGTATAATACCACCACTATAATGAATCAGATGTATAATACAACCACTATAATGAATCAGAGGTTGGTATAATACCACTACTATAATGAATAAGAGGTATCATACCACCACTATAATGAATCAGAGGTATCATACCACCACTATAATGAATCAGAGGTTGGTATAATGCCACCACTATAATGAATCAGAGGTGTCATACCACTATAATGAATCACTATACTATGAATCAGAGGTATTATACCACCACTATAATGAATCAGAGGTTGGTAGAATGCCACCACTATAATGAATAAGAGGTATAATGCCACCACTATAATGAATCAAAGGGTTGGTATAATGCCACCACTATAATGAATCAGATGTATCATACCACCACTATAATGAATCAGAGGTTGGTAGAATGCCACCACTATAATGAATAAGAGGTATAATGCCACCACTATAATGAATCAAAGGTTGGTATAATACCACCACTATAATGAATTGGAGGTATAATACCACCACTATAATGAATCAGAGGTATAATACCACTACTATAATGAATCAGAGGTATAATACCACCACTATAATGAATCAGATGTATAATACCACCACTATAATGAATGAGATGTATAATGCCACCACTATAATGAATCAGATGTATGATACCACCACTATAATGAATCAGATGTATGATACCACCACTATAATGAATGAGATGTATAATGCCACGACTATAATGAATCAGAGGTATAATACCACCAGTATAATGAATCAGAGGTATCATACCACCACTATAATGAATCAGAGGTATCATACCACCACTATAATGAATTAGAGGTATAATACCACCACTATAATGAATCAGAGGTTGGTAGAATGCCACCACTATATTGAATCAGACGTATCATACCACCACTATAATGAATCAGATGTATAATGCCACCACTATAATGAATCAGAGGTTGGTATAATACCACCACTATAATGAATTAGAGGTATAATGCCACCACTATAATGAATCAGAGGTTGGTATAAATACCACCACTATAATGAATCAGAGTTATAATTCCACCACTATAATGAATCAGAGGTTGGTATAATGCCACCACTATAATGAATCAGAGGTATAATGCCACCACTATAATGAATCAGAGGTATTATTCCACCACTATAATGAAACAGATGTATAATGCCACCACTATAATGAATCAAAGGTTGGTATAATACCACCACTATAATGAATCAGAGGTATCATGCCACCACTATAATGAATTGGAGGTATAATACCACCAGTATAATGAATCAGAGGTATCATACCACCACTATAATGAATCAGAGGTATCATACCACCACTATAATGAATTAGAGGTATAATACCGCCACTATAATGAATCAGAGGTTGGTAGAATGCCACCACTATATTGAATCAGACGTATCATACCACCACTATAATGAATCAGATGTATAATGCCACCACTATAATGAATCAGAGGTTGGTATAATACCACCACTATAATGAATTAGAGGTATAATGCCACCACTATAATGAATCAGAGGTTGGTATAAATACCACCACTATAATGAATCAGAGTTATAATTCCACCACTATAATGAATCAGAGGTTGGTATAATGCCACCAATATAATGAATCAGAGGTATAATGCCACCACTATAATGAATCAGAGGTATTATTCCACCACTATAATGAAACAGATGTATAATGCCACCACTATAATGAATCAAAGGTTGGTATAATACCACCACTATAATGAATCAGAGGTATCATGCCACCACTATAATGAATTGGAGGTATAATACCACCACTATAATGAATCAGAGGTATAATACCACTACTATAATGAATCAGAGGTATAATACCACCACTATAATGAATCAGAGGTATCATACCACCACTATAATGAATCAGATGTATAATACCACCACTATAATGAATCAGAGGTTGGTTTCCTGCCACCACTATAATGAATCAGAGGTTGGTATAATACCACCACTATAATGAATAAGAGGTATCATACCACCACTATAATGAATAAGAGGTATCATACCACCACTATAATGAATCAGAAGTTGGTATAATGCCACCACTATAATGAATCAGATGTATAATGCCACCACTATAATGAATAAGAGGTATCATACCACCACTATAATGAATCAGAGGTATCATACCACCACTATAATGAATCAGAGGTTGGTATAATGCCACCACTATAATGAATCAGAGGTATCATACCACCACTATAATGAATCAGAGGTTGGTATAATGCCACCACTATAATGAATCAGAGGTATCATACCACCACTATAATGAATCAGAGGTCTCATACCACCACTATAATGAATCAGAGGTATTATACCACCACTATAATGAATCAGAGGTTGGTAGAATGCCACCACTATAATGAATAAGAGGTATAATGCCACCACTATAATGAATCAAAGGTTTGGTATAATGCCACCACTATAATGAATCAGATGTATCATACCACCACTATAATGAATCAGAGGTTGGTAGAATGCCACCACTATAATGAATAAGAGGTATAATGCCACCACTATAATGAATCAAAGGTTTGGTATAATGCCACCACTATAATGAATCAGATGTATCATACCACCACTATAATGAATCAGAGGTTGGTAGAATGCCACCACTATAATGAATAAGAGGTATAATGCCACCACTATAATGAATCAAAGGTTTGGTATAATGCCACCACTATAATGAATCAGATGTATCATACCACCACTATAATGAATCAGAGGTTGGTAGAATGCCACCACTATAATGAATAAGAGGTATAATGCCACCACTATAATGAATCAAAGGTTGGTATAATACCACCACTATAATGAATTGGAGGTATAATACCACCACTATAATGAATCAGAGGTATAATACCACTACTATAATGAATCAGAGGTATAATACCACCACTATAATGAATCAGATGTATAATAACACCACTATAATGAATGAGATGTATAATGCCACCACTATAATGAATCAGATGTATGATACCACCACTATAATGAATCAGATGTATGATACCACCACTATAATGAATCAGAGGTATAATACCACCAGTATAATGAATCAGCGGTATCATACCACCACTATAATGAATCAGAGGTATCATACCACCACTATAATGAATCAGAGGAATAATACCACCACTATAATGAATCAGATGTATAATTCCACCACTATAATGAATTAGAGGTATAATACCACCACTATAATGAATCAGATGTATAATACCACCACTATAATGAATCAGAGGATTGGTATAATACCACCACTATAATTAATTAGAGGTATAATACCACCACTATAATGAATCAGACGAATAATACCACCACTATAATGAATCAGATGTATAATTCCACCACTATAATGAATTAGAGGTATCATACCACCACTATAATGAATTAGAGGTATCATACCACCACTATAATTAATTAGAGGTATAATACCACCACTATAATGAATCAGAGGTATAATTATACCACTATAATGAATCAGATGTATAATTCCACCACTATAATGAATCAGATTGTCACGCCCTGGTCGAAGTATTTTGTGTTTATCTTCATGTATTGGTTCAGGCCAGGGTGTGGCATGGGTTTTTGTTTGTGGTGTGTATATATTGGGATTTTAGCTTGTGGGGTGATCTAGCAAAGTCTATGGCTGTCTGGAGTGGTTCTCAATCAGAGGCAGGTGTTTATCGTTGTCTCTGATTGGGAACCATATTTAGGCAGCCATATTCTTTGAGTTTGTCGTGGGTGATTATCCTTAGTGTCCTTGTTCCTGTCTATGTGTTAGTGTACACAAGTATAGGCTGTTTCGGATTTCGTTACGTTTATTGTTTTTTGTAGTGTTTGTATTTAGATTCGTGTTACGTTTGTTTATTAAAACATGGATCGCAATCTACACGCTGCATTTTGGTCCGACTCTCCTTCACACCAAGAGAACTGTTACACAGATGTATAATACCACCACTATAATGAATCAGAGGTATAATACCACCACTATAATGAATCAGATGTATAATACCACCACTATAATGAATGAGATGTATAATGCCACCACTATAATGAATCAGATGTATGATACCACCACTATAATGAATGAGATGTATAATGCCACCACTATAATGAATCAGATGTATAATGCCACCACTATAATGAATCAGAGGTATAATACCACCAGTATAATGAATCAGCGGTATCATACCACCACTATAATGAATCAGAGGTATCATACCACCACTATAATGAATTAGAGGTATAATACCACCACTATAATGAATCAGAGGTTGGTAGAATGCCACCACTATAATGAATCAGACGTATCATACCACCACTATAATGAATCAAAGGTATAATTCCACCACTATAATGAATCAGAGGTTGGTATAATGCCACCACTATAATGAATCAGAGGTATAATGCCACCACTATAATGAATCAGAGGTATAATGCCACCACTATAATGAATCAGAGGTATTATTCCACCACTATAATGAAACAGATGTATAATGCCACCACTATAATGAATCAAAGGTTGGTATAATACCACCACTATAATGAATCAGAGGTATCATGCCACCACTATAATGAATTGGAGGTATAATACCACCACTATAATGAATCAGAGGTATAATACCACTACTATAATGAATCAGAGGTATAATACCACCACTATAATGAATCAGATGTATAATACCACCACTATAATGAATCAGAGGTTGGTAGAATGCCACCACTATAATGAATCAGAGGTATCATACCACCACTATAATGAATCAGATGTATAATACCACCACTATAATGAATCAGATGTATAATACAACCACTATAATGAATCAGAGGTTGGTATAATGCCACCACTATAATGAATCAGATGTATAATACCACCACTATAATGAATCAGATGTATAATACAACCACTATAATGAATCAGAGGTTGGTATAATACCACTACTATAATGAATAAGAGGTATCATACCACCACTATAATGAATCAGAGGTATCATACCACCACTATAATGAATCAGAGGTTGGTATAATGCCACCACTATAATGAATCAGAGGTGTCATACCACCACTATAATGAATCAGAGGTCTCATACCACCACTATAATGAATCAGAGGTATTATACCACCACTATAATGAATCAGAGGTTGGTAGAATGCCACCACTATAATGAATAAGAGGTATAATGCCACCACTATAATGAATCAAAGGGTTGGTATAATGCCACCACTATAATGAATCAGATGTATCATACCACCACTATAATGAATCAGAGGTTGGTAGAATGCCACCACTATAATGAATAAGAGGTATAATGCCACCACTATAATGAATCAAAGGTTGGTATAATACCACCACTATAATGAATTGGAGGTATAATACCACCACTATAATGAATCAGAGGTATAATACCACTACTATAATGAATCAGAGGTATAATACCACCACTATAATGAATCAGATGTATAATACCACCACTATAATGAATGAGATGTATAATGCCACCACTATAATGAATCAGATGTATGATACCACCACTATAATGAATCAGATGTATGATACCACCACTATAATGAATGAGATGTATAATGCCACGACTATAATGAATCAGAGGTATAATACCACCAGTATAATGAATCAGAGGTATCATACCACCACTATAATGAATCAGAGGTATCATACCACCACTATAATGAATTAGAGGTATAATACCACCACTATAATGAATCAGAGGTTGGTAGAATGCCACCACTATATTGAATCAGACGTATCATACCACCACTATAATGAATCAGATGTATAATGCCACCACTATAATGAATCAGAGGTTGGTATAATACCACCACTATAATGAATTAGAGGTATAATGCCACCACTATAATGAATCAGAGGTTGGTATAAATACCACCACTATAATGAATCAGAGTTATAATTCCACCACTATAATGAATCAGAGGTTGGTATAATGCCACCACTATAATGAATCAGAGGTATAATGCCACCACTATAATGAATCAGAGGTATTATTCCACCACTATAATGAAACAGATGTATAATGCCACCACTATAATGAATCAAAGGTTGGTATAATACCACCACTATAATGAATCAGAGGTATCATGCCACCACTATAATGAATTGGAGGTATAATACCACCAGTATAATGAATCAGAGGTATCATACCACCACTATAATGAATCAGAGGTATCATACCACCACTATAATGAATTAGAGGTATAATACCACCACTATAATGAATCAGAGGTTGGTAGAATGCCACCACTATATTGAATCAGACGTATCATACCACCACTATAATGAATCAGATGTATAATGCCACCACTATAATGAATCAGAGGTTGGTATAATACCACCACTATAATGAATTAGAGGTATAATGCCACCACTATAATGAATCAGAGGTTGGTATAAATACCACCACTATAATGAATCAGAGTTATAATTCCACCACTATAATGAATCAGAGGTTGGTATAATGCCACCACTATAATGAATCAGAGGTATAATGCCACCACTATAATGAATCAGAGGTATTATTCCACCACTATAATGAAACAGATGTATAATGCCACCACTATAATGAATCAAAGGTTGGTATAATACCACCACTATAATGAATCAGAGGTATCATGCCACCACTATAATGAATTGGAGGTATAATACCACCACTATAATGAATCAGAGGTATAATACCACTACTATAATGAATCAGAGGTATAATACCACCACTATAATGAATCAGAGGTATCATACCACCACTATAATGAATCAGATGTATAATACCACCACTATAATGAATCAGAGGTTGGTTTCCTGCCACCACTATAATGAATCAGAGGTTGGTATAATACCACCACTATAATGAATAAGAGGTATCATACCACCACTATAATGAATAAGAGGTATCATACCACCACTATAATGAATCAGAAGTTGGTATAATGCCACCACTATAATGAATCAGATGTATAATGCCACCACTATAATGAATAAGAGGTATCATACCACCACTATAATGAATCAGAGGTATCATACCACCACTATAATGAATCAGAGGTTGGTATAATGCCACCACTATAATGAATCAGAGGTATCATACCACCACTATAATGAATCAGAGGTTGGTATAATGCCACCACTATAATGAATCAGAGGTATCATACCACCACTATAATGAATCAGAGGTCTCATACCACCACTATAATGAATCAGAGGTATTATACCACCACTATAATGAATCAGAGGTTGGTAGAATGCCACCAATATAATGAATAAGAGGTATAATGCCACCACTATAATGAATCAAAGGGTTGGTATAATGCCACCACTATAATGAATCAGATGTATCATACCACCACTATAATGAATCAGAGGTTGGTAGAATGCCACCACTATAATGAATAAGAGGTATAATGCCACCACTATAATGAATCAAAGGTTGGTATAATACCACCACTATAATGAATTGGAGGTATAATACCACCACTATAATGAATCAGAGGTATAATACCACTACTATAATGAATCAGAGGTATAATACCACCACTATAATGAATCAGATGTATAATACCACCACTATAATGAATGAGATGTATAATGCCACCACTATAATGAATCAGATGTATGATACCACCACTATAATGAATCAGATGTATGATACCACCACTATAATGAATCAGAGGTTGGTAGAATGCCACCACTATATTGAATCAGACGTATCATACCACCACTATAATGAATTAGAGGTTGGTAGAATGCCACCACTATATTGAATCAGACGTATCATACCACCACTATAATGAATCAGATGTATAATGCCACCACTATAATGAATCAGAGGTTGGTATAATACCACCACTATAATGAATTAGAGGTATAATGCCACCACTATATTGAATCAGACGTATCATACCACCACTATAATGAATTAGAGGTTGGTATAATACCACCACTATAATGAATTAGAGGTATAATGCCACCACTATATTGAATCAGACGTATCATACCACCACTATAATGAATTAGAGGTATAATACCACCACTATAATGAATCAGAGGTTGGTAGAATGCCACCACTATATTGAATCAGACGTATCATACCACCACTATAATGAATCAGATGTATAATGCCACCACTATAATGAATCAGAGGTTGGTATAATACCACCACTATAATGAATTAGAGGTATAATGCCACCACTATAATGAATCAGAGGTTGGTATAAATACCACCACTATAATGAATCAGAGTTATAATTCCACCACTATAATGAATCAGATGTATAATTCCACCACTATAATGAATCAGAGGTTGGTATAATACCACCACTATAATGAATTAGAAGTATAATACCACCACTATAATGAATCAGATGTATAATGGTCCTTCTGTAGCTCAGTTGGTAGAGCATGGCGCTTGTAACGCCAGGGTAGTGGGTTCGATTCCCGGGACCACCCATACGTAGAATGTATGCACACATGACTGTAAGTCGCTTTGGATAAAAGCGTCTGCTAAATGGCATATATTATTATTATTATTATTATTATTATTATATTATTATAATGCCACCACTATAATGGATCCGAGGTTGGTATAATGCCACCACTATAATGAATCAGAGGTTGGTAGAATGCCACCACTATAATGAATCAGAGGTATCATACCACCACTATAATGAATCAGAGGTTGGTATAATGCCACCACTATAATGAATCAGAGGTATCATACCACCACTATAATGAATCAGAGGTTGGTATAATGCCACCACTATAATGAATCAGAGGTATCATACCACCACTATAATGAATCAGAGGTCTCATACCACCACTATAATGAATCAGAGGTATTATACCACCACTATAATGAATCAGAGGTTGGTAGAATGCCACCACTATAATGAATAAGAGGTATAATGCCACCACTATAATGAATCAAAGGTTTGGTATAATGCCACCACTATAATGAATCAGATGTATCATACCACCACTATAATGAATCAGAGGTTGGTATAATGCCACCACTATAATGAATCAAAGGTTTGGTATAATGCCACCACTATAATGAATCAGAGGTATAATTCCACCACTATAATGAATCAGATGTATAATTCCACCTTTATAATGAATCAGATGTTGGTATAATGCCACCACTATAATGAATCAGATGTATAATTCCACCACTATAATGAATCAGAGGTTGGTATAATACCACCACTATAATGAATTAGAGGTATAATACCACCACTATAATGAATCAGATGTATGCCACCACTATAATGAATCAGAGGTTGGTATAATTCCACCGCTATAGTGAATCAGAGGTATCATACCACCACTATAATGAATTAGAGGTATCATACCACCACTATAATGAATCAGAGGTATAATACCACCACTATAATGAATCAGAGGTTGGTAGAATGCCACCACTATAATGAATCAGAGGTATAATGCCACCACTATAATGAATCAGAGGTATAATACCACCACTATAATGAATCAGAGGTATCATACCACCACTATAATGAATGAGATGTATAATGCCACCACTATAATGAATCAGAGGTATCATACCACCACTATAATGAATCAGAGGTTGGTAGAATGCCACCACTATAATGAATCAGAGGTATAATGCCACCACTATAATGAATCAGAGGTATAATACCACCACTATAATGAATCAGAGGTATCATACCACCACTATAATGAATGAGATGTATAATGCCACCACTATAATGAATCAGAGGTATCATACCACCACTATAATGAATCAGATGTATAATACCACCACTATAGTGAATCAGAGGTATCATACCACCACTATAATGAATCAGATGTATAATGCCACCACTATAATGAATCAGAGGTATCATACCACCACTATAATGAATCATAGGTTGGTAGAATGCCACCACTATAATGAATCAGAGGTATAATGCCACCACTATAATGAATCAGAGGTATAATGCCACCACTATAATGAATCAGAGGTATAATGCCACCACTATAATGAATCAGAGGTATTATTCCACCACTGTAAGGAATCAGATGTATAATAGCACCACTATAATGAATCAGAGGTTGGTATCAAACCACCACTATAATGAATCAGAGGTATCATACCACCACTATAATAAATCAGAGGTATAATACCACCACTATAATGAATCAGAGGTTGGTAGAATGCCACCACTATAATGAATCAGAGGTATCATACCACCACTATAATGAATGAAAGGTATAATGCCACCTTTATAATGAATCAGAGGTATAATGCCACCACTATAATGAATCAGAGGTATAATTCCACCACTATAATGAATCAGAGGTATCATACCACCACTATAATGAATCAGAGGTATAATGCCACCACTATAATGAATCAGAGGTATAATGCCACCACTATAATGAATAAGAGGTTGGTATAATTCCACCACTATAATGAATCAGAGGTATAATGCCACCACTATAATGAATCAGAGGTATAATACCACCACTATAATGAATCAGAGGTATAATACCACCACTATAATGAATCAGAGGTATCATACCACCACTATAATGAATCAGAGGTATAATGCCACCACTATAATGAATCAGAGGTATAATACCACCACTATAATGAATCAGAGGTATCATACCACCACTATAATGAATGAGATGTATAATGCCATCACTATAATGAATCAGAGGTATCATACCACCACTATAATGAATTAGAAGTATAATACCACCACTATAATGAATCAGATGTATAATGCCACCACTATAATGAATCAGAGGTATAATGCCACCACTATAATGAATCAGAGGTATAATGCCACCACTATAATGAATAAGAGGTTGGTATAATTCCACCACTATAATGAATCAGATGTATAATGCCACCACTATAATGAATCAGAGGTATAGTACCACCACTATAATGAATCAGAGGTATAATTCCACCACTATAATGAATCAGAGGTATCATACCACCACTATAATGAATCAGAGGTATAATGCCACCACTATAATGAATCAGAGGTATAATGCCACCACTATAATGAATAAGAGGTTGGTATAATTCCACCACTATAATGAATCAGATGTATAATGTCACCACTATAATGAATCAGAGGTATAGTACCACCACTATAATGAATCAGAGGTATCATACCACCACTATAATGAATGAGGTGTATAATGCCACCACTATAATGAATCAAAGGTTGGTATAATACCACCACTATAATGAATTGGAGGTATAATACCACCACTATAATGAATCAGAGGTATAATACCACTACTATAATGAATCAGAGGTGTAATACCACCACTATAATGAATCAGATGTATAATGCCAACACGATAATGAATCAGAGGTTGGTATAATGCCACCACTATAATGAATCAGATGTATAATACCACCACTATAATGAATTAGAGGTATCATACCACCACTATAATTAATCAAAGGTATAATACCACTACTATAATGAATCAGAGGTGTAATACCACCACTATAATGAATCAGATGTATAATGCCAACACGATAATGAATCAGAGGTTGGTAGAATGCCACCACTATAATGAATCAGAGGTATCATACCACCACTATAATGAATGAGGTGTATAATGCCACCACTATAATGAATCAAAGGTTGGTATAATACCACCACTATAATGAATTGGAGGTATCGTACCACCACTATAATTAATCAAAGGTATAATACCACTACTATAATGAATCAGAGGTGTAATACCACCACTATAATGAATCAGATGTATAATGCCAACACGATAATGAATCAGAGGTTGGTAGAATGCCACCACTATAATGAATCAGAGGTATCATACCACCACTATAATGAATCAAAGGTATAATACCACTACTATAATGAATCAGAGGTGTAATACCACCACTATAATGAATCAGATGTATAATGCCAACACGATAATGAATCAGAGGTTGGTATAATGCCACCACTATAATGAATTAGAGGTATAATGCCACCACTATAATGAATCAGAGGTTGGTATAATACCACCACTATAATGAATCAGAGGTATAATTCCACCACTATAATGAATCAGATGTATAATTCCACCTTTATAATGAATCTGATGTTGGTATAATGCCACCACTATAATGAATCAGATGTATAATTCCACCACTATAATGAATTAGAGGTATCATACCACCACTATAATGAATCAGAGGTTGGTAGAATGCCACCACTATAATGAATCAGAGGTATAATGCCACCACTATAATGAGTCAGATGTATCACGCCACCACTATAATGAATCAGAGGTTGGTATAATGCCACCACTATAATGAATCAGATGTATAATGCCACCACTATAATGAATCAGAGGTATAATGCCACCACTATAATGAATCAGAGGTATAATGCCACCACTATAATGAATAAGAGGTTGGTATAATTCCACCACTATAATGAATCAGATGTATAATGCCACCACTATAATGAATCAGAGGTATAGTACCACCACTATAATGAATCAGAGGTATAATTCCACCACTATAATGAATCAGAGGTATCATACCACCACTATAATGAATCAGAGGTATAATGCCACCACTATAATGAATCAGAGGTATAATGCCACCACTATAATGAATAAGAGGTTGGTATAATTCCACCACTATAATGAATCAGATGTATAATGTCACCACTATAATGAATCAGAGGTATAGTACCACCACTATAATGAATCAGAGGTATCATACCACCACTATAATGAATGAGGTGTATAATGCCACCACTATAATGAATCAAAGGTTGGTATAATACCACCACTATAATGAATTGGAGGTATAATACCACCACTATAATGAATCAGAGGTATAATACCACTACTATAATGAATCAGAGGTGTAATACCACCACTATAATGAATCAGATGTATAATGCCAACACGATAATGAATCAGAGGTTGGTATAATGCCACCACTATAATGAATCAGATGTATAATACCACCACTATAATGAATTAGAGGTATCATACCACCACTATAATTAATCAAAGGTATAATACCACTACTATAATGAATCAGAGGTGTAATACCACCACTATAATGAATCAGATGTATAATGCCAACACGATAATGAATCAGAGGTTGGTAGAATGCCACCACTATAATGAATCAGAGGTATCATACCACCACTATAATGAATGAGGTGTATAATGCCACCACTATAATGAATCAAAGGTTGGTATAATACCACCACTATAATGAATTGGAGGTATCATACCACCACTATAATTAATCAAAGGTATAATACCACTACTATAATGAATCAGAGGTGTAATACCACCACTATAATGAATCAGATGTATAATGCCAACACGATAATGAATCAGAGGTTGGTAGAATGCCACCACTATAATAAATCAGAGGTATCATACCACCACTATAATGAATCAAAGGTATAATACCACTACTATAATGAATCAGAGGTGTAATACCACCACTATAATGAATCAGATGTATAATGCCAACACGATAATGAATCAGAGGTTGGTATAATGCCACCACTATAATGAATTAGAGGTATAATGCCACCACTATAATGAATCAGAGGTTGGTATAATACCACCACTATAATGAATCAGAGGTATAATTCCACCACTATAATGAATCAGATGTATAATTCCACCTTTATAATGAATCTGATGTTGGTATAATGCCACCACTATAATGAATCAGATGTATAATTCCACCACTATAATGAATTAGAGGTATCATACCACCACTATAATGAATCAGAGGTTGGTAGAATGCCACCACTATAATGAATCAGAGGTATAATGCCACCACTATAATGAGTCAGATGTATCACGCCACCACTATAATGAATCAGAGGTTGGTATAATGCCACCACTATAATGAATCAGATGTATAATGCCACCACTATAATGAATTAGAGGTATCATACCACCACTATAATGAATCAGAGGTTGGTAGAATGCCACCACTATAATGAATCAGAGGTATCAAACCACCACTATAATGAATCAAAGGTATATTTCCACCACTATAATGAATCAGAGGTTGGTATAATGCCACCACTATAATGAATTAGAGGTATAATGCCACCACTATAATGAATCAGAGGTTGGTATAATACCACCACTATAATGAATCAGAGGTATAATTCCACCACTATAATGAATCAGATGTATAATTCCACCTTTATAATGAATCAGATGTTGGTATAATGCCACCACTATAATGAATCAGATGTATAATTCCACCACTATAATGAATCAGAGGTTGGTATAATACCACCACTATAATGAATTAGAGGTATAATACCACCACTATAATGAATCAGATGTATGCCACCACTATAATGAATCAGAGGTTGGTATAATTCCACCGCTATAGTGAATCAGAGGTATCATACCACCACTATAATGAATTAGAGGTATCATACCACCACTATAATGAATCAGAGGTATAATACCACCACTATAATGAATCAGAGGTTGGTAGAATGCCACCACTATAATGAATCAGAGGTATAATGCCACCACTATAATGAATCAGAGGTATAATACCACCACTATAATGAATCAGAGGTATCATACCACCACTATAATGAATGAGATGTATAATGCCACCACTATAATGAATCAGAGGTATCATACCACCACTATAATGAATCAGAGGTTGGTAGAATGCCACCACTATAATGAATCAGAGGTATAATGCCACCACTATAATGAATCAGAGGTATAATACCACCACTATAATGAATCAGAGGTATCATACCACCACTATAATGAATGAGATGTATAATGCCACCACTATAATGAATCAGAGGTATCATACCACCACTATAATGAATCAGATGTATAATACCACCACTATAGTGAATCAGAGGTATCATACCACCACTATAATGAATCAGATGTATAATGCCACCACTATAATGAATCAGAGGTATCATACCACCACTATAATGAATCATAGGTTGGTAGAATGCCACCACTATAATGAATCAGAGGTATAATGCCACCACTATAATGAATCAGAGGTATAATGCCACCACTATAATGAATCAGAGGTATAATGCCACCACTATAATGAATCAGAGGTATTATTCCACCACTGTAAGGAATCAGATGTATAATAGCAACACTATAATGAATCAGAGGTTGGTATCAAACCACCACTATAATGAATCAGAGGTATCATACCACCACTATAATAAATCAGAGGTATAATACCACCACTATAATGAATCAGAGGTTGGTAGAATGCCACCACTATAATGAATCAGAGGTATCATACCACCACTATAATGAATGAAAGGTATAATGCCACCACTATAATGAATCAGAGGTATAATGCCACCACTATAATGAATAAGAGGTATAATTCCACCACTATAATGAATCAGAGGTATCATACCACCACTATAATGAATCAGAGGTATAATGCCACCACTATAATGAATCATAGGTATAATGCCACCACTATAATGAATAAGAGGTTGGTATAATTCCACCACTATAATGAATCAGAGGTATAATGCCACCACTATAATGAATCAGAGGTATAATACCACCACTATAATGAATCAGAGGTATAATACCACCACTATAATGAATCAGAGGTATCATACCACCACTATAATGAATCAGAGGTATAATGCCACCACTATAATGAATCAGAGGTATAATACCACCACTATAATGAATCAGAGGTATCATACCACCACTATAATGAATGAGATGTATAATGCCATCACTATAATGAATCAGAGGTATCATACCACCACTATAATGAATTAGAAGTATAATACCACCACTATAATGAATCAGATGTATAATGCCACCACTATAATGAATCAGAGGTATAATGCCACCACTATAATGAATCAGAGGTATAATGCCACCACTATAATGAATAAGAGGTTGGTATAATTCCACCACTATAATGAATCAGATGTATAATGCCACCACTATAATGAATCAGAGGTATAGTACCACCACTATAATGAATCAGAGGTATAATTCCACCACTATAATGAATCAGAGGTATCATACCACCACTATAATGAATCAGAGGTATAATGCCACCACTATAATGAATCAGAGGTATAATGCCACCACTATAATGAATAAGAGGTTGGTATAATTCCACCACTATAATGAATCAGATGTATAATGTCACCACTATAATGAATCAGAGGTATAGTACCACCACTATAATGAATCAGAGGTATCATACCACCACTATAATGAATGAGGTGTATAATGCCACCACTATAATGAATCAAAGGTTGGTATAATACCACCACTATAATGAATTGGAGGTATAATACCACCACTATAATGAATCAGAGGTATAATACCACTACTATAATGAATCAGAGGTGTAATACCACCACTATAATGAATCAGATGTATAATGCCAACACGATAATGAATCAGAGGTTGGTATAATGCCACCACTATAATGAATCAGATGTATAATACCACCACTATAATGAATTAGAGGTATCATACCACCACTATAATTAATCAAAGGTATAATACCACTACTATAATGAATCAGAGGTGTAATACCACCACTATAATGAATCAGATGTATAATGCCAACACGATAATGAATCAGAGGTTGGTAGAATGCCACCACTATAATGAATCAGAGGTATCATACCACCACTATAATGAATGAGGTGTATAATGCCACCACTATAATGAATCAAAGGTTGGTATAATACCACCACTATAATGAATTGGAGGTATCATACCACCACTATAATTAATCAAAGGTATAATACCACTACTATAATGAATCAGAGGTGTAATACCACCACTATAATGAATCAGATGTATAATGCCAACACGATAATGAATCAGAGGTTGGTAGAATGCCACCACTATAATGAATCAGAGGTATCATACCACCACTATAATGAATCAAAGGTATAATACCACTACTATAATGAATCAGAGGTGTAATACCACCACTATAATGAATCAGATGTATAATGCCAACACGATAATGAATCAGAGGTTGGTATAATGCCACCACTATAATGAATTAGAGGTATAATGCCACCACTATAATGAATCAGAGGTTGGTATAATACCACCACTATAATGAATCAGAGGTATAATTCCACCACTATAATGAATCAGATGTATAATTCCACCTTTATAATGAATCTGATGTTGGTATAATGCCACCACTATAATGAATCAGATGTATAATTCCACCACTATAATGAATCAGAGGTTGGTATAATACCACCACTATAATGAATTAGAGGTATAATACCACCACTATAATGAATCAGATGTATGCCACCACTATAATGAATCAGAGGTTGGTATAATGCCACCGCTATAGTGAATCAGAGGTATCATACCACCACTATAATGAATTAGAGGTATCATACCACCACTATAATAAATCAGAGGTATAATACCACCACTATAATGAATCAGAGGTTGGTAGAATGCCACCACTATAATGAATCAGAGGTATCATACCACCACTATAATGAATCAGGGGTATAATACCACCACTATAATGAATCAGAGGTTGGTAGAATGCCACCACTATAATGAATCAGAGGTATCATACCACCACTATAATGAATGAAAGGTATAATGCCACCACTATAATGAATCAGAGGTATAATGCCACCACTATAATGAATCAGAGGTATAATTCCACCACTATAATGAATCAGAGGTATCATACCACCACTATAATGAATCAGAGGTATAATGCCACCACTATAATGAATCAGAGGTATAATGCCACCACTATAATGAATAAGAGGTTGGTATAATTCCACCACTATAATGAATCAGAGGTATAATGCCACCACTATAATGAATCAGAGGTATAATACCACCACTATAATGAATCAGAGGTATAATACCACCACTATAATGAATCAGAGGTATCATACCACTATAATGAATCAGAGGTATAATGCCACCACTATAATGAATCAGAGGTATAATACCACCACAATAATGAATCAGAGGTATCATACCACCACTATAATGAATGAGATGTATAATGCCACCACTATAATGAATCAGAGGTATCACACCACCACTATAATGAATCAGATGTATAATACCACCACTATAGTGAATCAGAGGTATCATACCACCACTATAATGAATCAGATGTATAATGCCACCACTATAATGAATCAGAGGTATCATACCACCACTATAATGAATCATAGGTTGGTATAATGCCACCACTATAATGAATCAGAGGTATAATGCCACCACTATAATGAATCAGAGGTATTATTCCACCACTGTAAGGAATCAGATGTATAATACCACCACTATAATGAATCAGAGGTTGGTATCAAACCACCACTATAATGAATCAGAGGTATCATACCACCAATATAATGAATCAGAGGTAAATGCCACCACTATAATGAATTAGAGGTATCATACCACCACTATAATAAATCAGAGGTATAATACCACCACTATAATGAATCAGAGGTTGGTAGAATGCCACCACTATAATGAATCAGAGGTATCATACCACCACTATAATGAATTAAAGGTATAATGCCACCACTATAATGAATCAGAGGTATAATGCCACCACTATAATGAATCAGAGGTATAATTCCACCACTATAATGAATCAGAGGTATCATACCACCACTATAATGAATCAGAGGTATAATGCCACCACTATAATGAATAAGAGGTTGGTATAATTCCACCACTATAATGAATCAGAGGTATAATGCCACCACTATAATGAATCAGATATAATACCACCACTATAATGAATCAGAGGTATAATTCCACCACTATAATGAATCAGAGGTATCATACCACCACTATAATGAATCAGAGGTATAATGCCACCACTATAATGAATCAGAGTTATAATGCCACCACTATAATGAATAAGAGGTTAGTATAATTCCAGCACTATAATGAGTCAGAGGTGTCATACCACCACTATAATGAATCAGATGTATAATACCACCACTATAGTGAATCAGAGGTATCATACCACCACTATAATGAATCAGATGTATAATGCCACCACTATAATGAATCAGAGGTATCATACCACCACTATAATGAATCATAGGTTGGTAGAATGCCACCACTATAATGAATCAGAGGTATAATGCCACCACTATAATGAATCAGAGGTATAATGCCACCACTATAATGAATCAGAGGTATAATGCCACCACTATAATGAATCAGAGGTATTATTCCACCACTGTAAGGAATCAGATGTATAATACCACCACTATAATGAATCAGAGGTTGGTATCAAACCACCACTATAATGAATCAGAGGTATCATACCACCAATATAATGAATCAGAGGTATAATGCCACCACTATAATGAATTAGAGGTATCATACCACCACTATAATAAATCAGAGGTATAATACCACCACTATAATGAATTAGAGGTTGGTAGAATGCCACCACTATAATGAATCAGAGGTATCATACCACCACTATGATGAATTAAAGGTATAATGCCACCACTATAATGAATCAGAGGTATAATGCCACCACTATAATGAATCAGAGGTATAATTCCACCACTATAATGAATCAGAGGTATCATACCACCACTATAATGAATCAGATATATAATGCCACCACTATAATGAATCAGAGGTATCATACCACCACTATAATGAATCATAGGTTGGTAGAATGCCACCACTATAATGAATCAGAGGTATAATGCCACCACTATAATGAATCAGAGGTATAATGCCACCACTATAATGAATCAGAGGTATAATGCCACCACTATAATGAATCAGAGGTATTATTCCACCACTGTAAGGAATCAGATGTATAATACCACCACTATAATGAATCAGAGGTTGGTATCAAACCACCACTATAATGAATCAGAGGTATCATACCACCACTATAATAAATCAGAGGTATAATGCCACCACTATAATGAATCAGAGGTATAATGCCACCACTATAATGAATCAGAGGTATTATTCCACCACTGTAAGGAATCAGATGTATAATACCACCACTATAATGAATCAGAGGTTGGTATCAAACCACCACTATAATGAATCAGAGGTATCATACCACCAATATAATGAATCAGAGGTATAATGCCACCACTACAATGAATTAGAGGTATCATACCACCACTATAATAAATCAGAGGTATAATACCACCACTATAATGAATCAGAGGTTGGTAGAATGCCACCACTATAATGAATCAGAGGTATCATACCACCACTATAATGAATTAAAGGTATAATGCCACCACTATAATGAATCAGAGGTATAATGCCACCACTATAATGAATCAGAGGTATAATTCCACCACTATAATGAATCAGAGGTATCATACCACCACTATAATGAATCAGATGTATAATACCACCACTATAATGAATCAGAGGTATTATTCCACCACTGTAAGGAATCAGATGTATAATACCACCACTATAATGAATCAGAGGTTGGTATCAAACCACCACTATAATGAATCAGAGGTATCATACCACCAATATAATGAATCAGAGGTATAATGCCACCACTATAATGAATTAGAGGTATCATACCACCACTATAATAAATCAGAGGTATAATACCACCACTATAATGAATTAGAGGTTGGTAGAATGCCACCACTATAATGAATCAGAGGTATCATACCACCACTATGATGAATTAAAGGTATAATGCCACCACTATAATGAATCAGAGGTATAATGCCACCACTATAATGAATCAGAGGTATAATTCCACCACTATAATGAATCAGAGGTATAATGCCACCACTATAATGAATCAGAGGTATTATTCCACCACTGTAAGGAATCAGATGTATAATACCACCACTATAATGAATCAGAGGTTGGTATCAAACCACCACTATAATGAATCAGAGGTATCATACCACCACTATAATAAATCAGAGGTATAATGCCACCACTATAATGAATCAGAGGTATAATGCCACCACTATAATGAATCAGAGGTATTATTCCACCACTGTAAGGAATCAGATGTATAATACCACCACTATAATGAATCAGAGGTTGGTATCAAACCACCACTATAATGAATCAGAGGTATCATACCACCAATATAATGAATCAGAGGTATAATGCCACCACTACAATGAATTAGAGGTATCATACCACCACTATAATAAATCAGAGGTATAATACCACCACTATAATGAATCAGAGGTTGGTAGAATGCCACCACTATAATGAATCAGAGGTATCATACCACCACTATAATGAATTAAAGGTATAATGCCACCACTATAATGAATCAGAGGTATAATGCCACCACTATAATGAATCAGAGGTATAATTCCACCACTATAATGAATCAGAGGTATCATACCACCACTATAATGAATCAGATGTATAATACCACCACTATAATGAATCAGAGGTATCATACCACCACTGTGAAGTCCATGGAGAACAAGAGCACCTCCTCCCAGCTGCCCACTGCACTGAGGCTAGGAAACACGGTCTCCACCGATAAATCCATGATTATCGAAAACTTCAATAAGCACTTCTCAACGGCTGGCCATGCCTTCCGCCTGGCTACTCCAACCTCGGCCAACAGCTCCGCCCCCCCCCGTAGTTCCTCACCCAAGCCTCTCCAGGTTCTCCTTTACCCAAATCCAGATAGCAGATGTTCTGAAAGAGCTGCAAAACCTGGACCCGTACAAATCAGCTGGGCTTGACAATCTGGACCCGCTATTTCTGAAACTATCTGCCGCCATTGTCGCAACCCCTATTACCAGCCTGTTCAACCTCTCTTTCATATCGTCTGAGATCCCCAAGGATTGAAAGCTGCCGCAGTCATCCCCCTCTTCAAAGGGGAGACACCCTGGACCCAAACTGCTATAGACCTATATCCATCCTGCCCTGCCTATCTAAGGTCTTCGAAAGCCAAGTCAACAAACAGGTCACTGACCATCTCGAATCCCACCGTACCTTCTCCGCTGTGCAATCTGGTTTCCGAGCCGGTCACGGGTGCACCTCAGCCACACTCAAGGTACTAAATGATATCATAACCGCCATCGATAAAAGACAGTACTGTGCAGCCGTCTTCATCGACCTCGCCAAGGCTTTCGACTCTGTCAATCACCAAATTCTTATCGGCAGACTCAACAGCCTCGGTTTTTCGGATGACTGCCTTGCCTGGTTCACCAATTACTTTGCAGACAGAGTTCAGTGTGTCAAATCAGAGGGCATGCTGTCCGGTCCTCTGGCAGTCTCTATGGGGGTGCCACAGGGTTCAATTCTCGGGCCGACTCTTTTCTCTGTATATATCAATGATGTTGCTCTTGCTGCGGGCGATTCCCTGATCCACCTCTACGCAGACGACACCATTCTATATACTTTCGGCCCGTCATTGGACACTGTGCTATCCAACCTCCAAACGAGCTTCAATGCCATACAGCACTCCTTCCGTGGCCTCCAACTGCTCTTAAACGCGAGTAAAACCAAATGCATGCTTTTCAACCGATCGCTGCCTGCACCCGCATGCCCGACTAGCATCACCACCCTGGATGGTTCCAACCTTGAATATGTGGACATCTATAAGTACCTAGGTGTCTGGCTAGACTGCAAACTCTCCTTCCAGACTCACATCAAACATCTCCAATCAAAAATCAAATCCAGAGTCGGCTTTCTATTCCGCAACAAAGCCTCCTTCACTCACGCTGCCAAGCTTACCCTAGTAAAACTGACTATCCTACCGATCCTCGACTTCGGCGATGTCATCTACAAAATGGCTTCCAACACTCTACTCAGCAAACTGGATGCAGTCTACCACAGTGCCATCCGTTTTGTCACTAAAGCACCTTATACCACCCACCACTGCGACTTGTATGCTCTAGTCGGCTGGCCCTCACTACATATTCGTCGCCAGACCCACTGGCTCCAGGTCATCTACAAGTCCATGCTAGGTAAAGCTCCGCCTTATCTCAGTTCACTGGTCACGATGGCAACACCCATCCGTAGCACGCGCTCCAGCAGGTGTATCTCACTGATCATCCCTAAAGCCAACACCTCATTTGGCCGCCTTTCGTTCCAGTACTCTGCTGCCTGTGACTGGAACGAATTGCAAAAATCGCTGAAGTTGGAGACTTTTATCTCCCTCTCCAACTTCAAACATCAGCTATCCGAGCAGCTAATCGATCGCTGCAGCTGTACATAGTCTATAGGTAAATAGCTCACCCTTTTTCACCTACCTCATTCCCATACTGTTTTTATACTGTTTTTATTTATTTACTTTTCTGCTCTTTTGCACACCAATATCTCTACCTGTACATGCCCATCTGATCATTTATCACTCCAGTGTTAATCTGCAAAATTGTATTATTCGCCTACCTCCTCATGCCTTTTGCACACATTGTATATAGACTGCCCATTTTTTTCTACTGTGTTATTGACTTGCTAATTGTTTACTCCATGTGTAACTCTGTGTTGTCTGTTCACACTGCTATGCTTTATCTTGGCCAGGTCGCAGTTGCAAATGAGAACTTGTTCTCAACTAGCCTACCTGGTTAAATAAAGGTGAAATAAAAAAAATAAAAAAATAATGAATCAGATGTATAATGCCACCACTATAATGAATCAGAGGTATCATACCACCACTATAATGAATCATAGGTTGGTAGAATGCCACCACTATAATGAATCAGAGGTATCATACCACCACTATAATGAATCATAGGTTGGTAGAATGCCACCACTATACTGAATCAGAGGTATAATGCCACCACTATAATGAATCAGAGGTATAATGCCACCACTATAATGAATCAGAGGTATAATACCACCACTATAATGAATCAGAGGTATAATGCCACCACTATAATGAATCAAAGGTTGGTATAATGCCACCACTATAATGAATCAGAGGTATAATGCCACCACTATAATGAATCAGAGGTATTATTCCACCATTGTAATGAATCAGATGTATAATACCACCACTATAATGAATCAGAGGTTGGTATCATACCACCACTATAATGAATCAGAGGTATCATACCACCACTATAATGAATCATAGGTATAATACCACAACTATAATGAATCAGAGGTTGGTAGAATGCCACCACTATAATGAATCAGAGGTATTATTCCACCTCTGTAATGAATCAGATGTATAATACCACCACTATAATGAATCAGAGGTTGGTATCATACCACCACTATAATGAATCAGAGGTATCATACCACCACTATAATGAATCAGAGGTATAATGCCACCACTATAATGAATTAGAGGTATCATACCACCACTATAATAAATCAGAGGTATAATACCACCACTATAATGAATCAGAGGTTGGTAGAATGCCACCACTATAAAGAATCAGAGGTATCATACCACCACTATAATGAATGAAAGGTATAATGCCACCACTATAATGAATCAGAGGTATAATGCCACCACTATAATGAATCAGAGGTATAATGCCACCACTATAATGAATCAGAGGTATAATGCCACCACTATAATGAATCAGAGGTATTAATCCACCGCTATAATGAATCAGATGTATAATTCCACCACTATAATGAATCAGAGGTATCATACCACCACTATAATGAATCAGAGGTATAATGCCACCACTATAATGAATCAGAGGTATAATGCCACCACTATAATGAATAAGAGGTTGGTATAATTCCACCACTATAATGAATCAGAGGTATCATACCACCACTATAATGAATAAGAGGTTGGTATAATTCCACCACTATAATGAATCAGAGGTATAATGCCACCACTATAATGAATCAGAGGTATAATGCCACCACTATAATGAATCAGAGGTATAATACCACCACTATAATGAATCAGAGGTATAATGCCACCACTATAATGAATCAGAGGTATCATACCACCACTATAATGAATCATAGGTTGGTAGAATGCCACCACTATAATGAATCAGAGGTATCATACCACCACTATAATGAATCATAGGTTGGTAGAATGCCACCACTATACTGAATCAGAGGTATAATGCCACCACTATAATGAATCAGAGGTATAATGCCACCACTATAATGAATCAGAGGTATAATACCACCACTATAATGAATCAGAGGTATAATGCCACCACTATAATGAATCAAAGGTTGGTATAATGCCACCACTATAATGAATCAGAGGTATAATGCCACCACTATAATGAATCAGAGGTATTATTCCACCATTGTAATGAATCAGATGTATAATACCACCACTATAATGAATCAAAGGTTGGTATCATACCACCACTATAATGAATCATATGTATAATACCACCACTATAATGAATCAGAGGTTGGTAGAATGCCACCACTATAATGAATCAGAGGTATTATTCCACCTCTGTAATGAATCAGATGTATAATACCACCACTATAATGAATCAGAGGTTGGTATCATACCACCACTATAATGAATCAGAGGTATCATACCACCACTATAATGAATCAGAGGTATAATGCCACCACTATAATGAATTAGAGGTATCATACCACCACTATAATAAATCAGAGGTATAATACCACCACTATAATGAATCAGATGTATAATTCCACCACTATAATGAATCAGAGGTATCATACCACCACTATAATGAATCAGAGGTATAATGCCACCACTATAATGAATCAGAGGTATAATGCCACCACTATAATGAATAAGAGGTTGGTATAATTCCACCACTATAATGAATCAGAGGTATAATGCCACCACTATAATGAATAAGAGGTTGGTATAATTCCACCACTATAATGAATCAGAGGTATAATGCCACCACTATAATGAATCAGAGGTAAAATACCACCACTATAATGAATCAGAGGTATCATACCACCACTATAATGAATCAGATGTATAATACCACCACTATAATGAATCAGAGGTATCATACCACCACTATAATGAATCAGATGTATAATGCCACCACTATAATGAATCAGAGGTATCATACCACCACTATAATGAATCAGATGTACAATGCCACCACTATAATGAATCCGAGGTTGGTATAATGCCACCACTATAATGAATCAGATGGATAATACCACCACTATAATGAATCAGAGGTTGGTATAATGCCACCACTGTAATGAATCAGATGTACAATGCCACCACTATAATGAATCAGAGGTTGGTCTAATGCCACCACTATAATGAATCAGAGGTTGGTATAATGCCACCACTATAATGAATCAGAGGTATAATGCCACCACTATAATGAATCAGAGGTTGGTATAATGCCACCACTATAATGAATCAGAGGTATAATGCCACCACTATAATGAATCAGAGGTATAATGCCACCACTATAATGAATCAGAGGTATAATGCCACCACTATAATGAATCAGAGGTATAATGCCACCACTATAATGAATCAGAGGTATAATGCCACCACTATAATGAATCAGAGGTTGGTAGAATGCCACCACTATAATGAATCAGAGGTATAATGCCACCACTATAATGAATCAGAGGTATAATGCCACCACTATAATGAATCAGAGGTTGGTAGAATGCCACCACTATAATGAATCAGAGGTTGGTATAATGCCACCACTGTAATGAATCAGAGGTATAATGCCACCACTATAATGAATCAGAGGTTGGTATAATGCCACCACTATAATGAATCAGAGGTTGGTAGAATGCCACCACTATAATGAATCAGAGGTTGGTAGAATGCCACCACTATAATGAATCAGAGGTTGGTATAATGCCACCACTATAATGAATCAGAGGTTGGTATAATGCCACCACTATAATGAATCAGAGGTTGGTATAATACCACCACTATAATGAATCAGAGGTTGGTAGAATGCCACCACTATAATGAATCAGAGGTTGGTATAATGCCACCACTATAATGAATCAGAGGTTGGTAGAATGCCACCACTATAATGAATCAGAGGTTGGTAGAATGCCACCACTATAATGAATCAGAGGTTGGTAGAATGCCACCACTATAATGAATCAGAGGTTGGTAGAATGCCACCACTATATAGGGCTGGAACCAAATACGTTAGCTTCATTTCTGATGTGTATATGTGGAGCTGAGAGGACCTACACTACCAGTACAGCACAGAGAGAGGGGTATGTGGGAAACACTACACCCTGTATTCTCAGACAGACAGAGCGACACCACACACACACACACACACACACACACACACACACACACACACACACACACACACAAATACAGCGTTCTCACACAAACACTATTCCGCACACACTCTCTCAGTCTCTGGCCAGCTATGTAAGAAACCTCTCTATCTATCTATCTATCTATCTATCTATCTATCTATCTATCTATCTATCTATCTATCTATCTATCTATCTATCTATCTGTCTGTCTGTCTGTCTGTCTGTCTGTCTGTCTGTCTGTCTGTCTGTGTCTCTCTCTCTCCCTGCATCTCTCCTCTTTTTTCTCTTTCTTTCTTCTCTCTCTCTCTCTCTCCCTGCATCTCTCTTCTCTTTTTTTCTCTTTCTTTCTTTCTTTCTTTTCTTTCTTTCTTTCTTTCTTTCTTTCTTTCTTTTCTCTCTCTCTCTCTCTCTCTCTCTCTCTCTCTCTCTCTCTCTCTCTCGCTCGCTCTCCCTCCCTCCCTCTATCTTTCTCTCTCTCTCTCTCTCCCTCTCTCTCTCTCTCCCTCTCCCCCCACATCTCTCTCTGTTTATTCTCGGTGACATGCGGGCTACACAGTAGCCAAGCAGCCCTTGTCATATTATCCACTTGTCAAAAGCAGTTAACCTTGTGGAAACAGAAATAGATGTAGACTTTGAGCCTAGCAAGTCACCAGCACCTTCGCCTGTTAGGAAAATAACACACTTTTTTAAACTCTAACACTGCTGGATGCTATAAGCATTTTTGGAGAATATTTTTTAGAAACTACTAAACTAGTTAACTATATTTTGAACAGCTAAACTTTATAGCTGAAGTCGGTAGATGAGAGAGTAATAGCGAATGCCTGCAGGGCAGAATTAGGCCGATACCCGCTAATGATCAAAATCCAGAAAAGAGCAGTTCAATTCTACAACCACCTAAAAGGAAGCAATTCCCAAACCTTCCATAACAAAGCCATCACCTACAGAGAGATGAACCTGGAGAAGAGTCCCCTAAGGAAGCTGGTCCTGGGGCTCTGTTCACAAACACAAACAAACCCACAGAGCCCCAGGACAGCAACACAATTAGACCCAAACAAATCATGAGAAAACAAATAGATACAGTTGAAGTTGGAAGTTTACATACACCTTAGCAGAATACATTTAAAATCTGTTTTTCACAATTCCTGACATTTAATCCTAGTAAAACTTCCCTGTTTTAGGTCAGTTAGGATCACCACTTTATTTTAAGACTGTGAAATGTCAGAATAATAGTAGAGAGAATGATTTATTTCAGCTTTTATTTCTTTTATCACATTCCCAGTGGGTCAGAAGTTTACATACACTCAATTAGTATTTGGTAGCATTGCCTTTAAATTGTTTAACTTGGGTCAAATGTTTCGGTTAGCCTTCCACCAGCTTCCCAAAATGAATTGGGGGGATTTTGGCCCATTCCTCCTGACAGAGCTGGTGTAACTGAGTCAGGTTTGTAGGCCTCCTTGCTCTCACATGCTTTTTCAGTTCTGCCCACAAATGTTCTATAGGATTGAGGTCAGGGCTTTGTGATGGCCACTCCAATACCTTGACTTTGTTGTTCTTAAGCCATTTTGCCACAACTTTGGAAGTATTTTTTATTTTATTTTACCTTTATTTAACCAGGCAAGTCAGTTAAGAACATATTCTTATTTTCAATGACGGCCTGGGAACAGTGGGTTAACTGCCTGTATGCTTGGGGTCATTGTCCATTTGGAAGACCCATTTGCGACCAAGCTTTAACTTCCTGACTGATGTCTTGAGTTGTTCCTTCAATATATCCACATAAGTTTCTTTCCTCATGATGCCATCTATTTTGTGAAGTGCACCAGTTCCATCTGCAGCAAAGCTCCCCCACAACATGGTGCTGCCACCCCCGTGCTCCACGGTTGGGATGGTGTTCTTCGGCTTGCAAGCCTAATCCTTTTCCTCCAAACATAACGATGGTCATTATGGCCAAACAGTTCTATTTTTGTTTCATCAGACCAGAGGACATTTCTCCAAAAAGTACGATCTTTGTCCCGATGTACAGTAGCAAACCGTAGTCTGGCTTTTTTTCTGGTGGTTTTGGAGCAGTGGCTTCTTCCTTGCTGAGAGGCCTTTCAGGTTATGTCGATATTGGACTCGTTTTACTGTGGATATAGATACTTTTGTACATGTTTCCTCCAGCATCTTCACAAGGTCCTTTGCTGTTGTTCTGGGATTGATCTGCACTTTTCGCATCAAAGTACATTCATCTCTAGGGGACAGAACGCGTCTCCTCCTGAGCGGTATGAATGCTGTGTGGTCCCACAGTGTTTATACTTGCGTACTATTGTTTGTACAGATGAATGTGGTACCTTAAGGCGTTTGGAAATTGCTCCCAAGGATGAACCAGACTTGTGGAGGTCTACATTTTCTTTTCTGAGCGCTTGACTGATTTCTTTTGATTTTCCCATGATGTCACGCAAGAGGCACTGAGTTTTAAGGTCAGCCTTGAAATACATCCACAGGCAGACCTCCAAATTACTCAAATTAATTTGTGGAGTGGTTGAAAAATGAGTTTTAATGACTCCAACCTAAGTGTATGTAAACTTCTGACTTCAACTGTAATTACTTGCAATGGAAAGAATGAACAAAACAACATACCAAACTAGAATGCTATTTGTCCCTAAACAGAGAGTACTCAGTGGCAGAATACCTGACCACTGTGACTGACCCTAAACAGAGAGTACTCAGTGGCAGAATACCTGACCACTGTGACTGACCCTAAACAGAGAGTACTCAGTGGCAGAATACCTGACCACTGTGACTGACCCTAAACAGAGAGTACTCAGTGGCAGAATACCTGACCACTGTGACTGACCCTAAACAGAGAGTACTCAGTGGCAGAATACCTGACCACTGTGACTGACCCTAAACAGAGAGTACTCAGTGGCAGAATACCTGACCACTGTGACTGATCCTAAACAGAGAGTACTCAGTGGCAGAATACCTGACCACTGTGACTGACCCTAAACAGAGAGTACTCAGTGGCAGAATACCTGACCACTGTGACTGATCCTAAACGGAGAGTACTCAGTGGCAGAATACCTGACCACTGTGACTGATCCTAAACAGAGAGTACTCAGTGGCAGAATACCTGACCACTGTGACTGATCCTAAACAGAGAGTACTCAGTGGCAGAATACCTGACCACTGTGACTGATCCTAAACAGAGAGTACTCAGTGGCAGAATACCTGACCACTGTGACTGACCCTAAACAGAGAGTACTCAGTGGCAGAATACCTGACCACTGTGACTGATCCTAAACAGAGAGTACTCAGTGGCAGAATACCTGACCACTGTGACTGATCCTAAACAGAGAGTACTCAGTGGCAGAATACCTGACCACTGTGACTGATCCTAAACAGAGAGTACTCAGTGGCAGAATACCTGACCACTGTGACTGACCCTAAACAGAGAGTACTCAGTGGCAGAATACCCGACCACTGTGACTGATGCTAAACAGAGAGTACTCAGTGGCAGAATACCCGACCACTGTGACTGATGCTAAACAGAGAGTACTCAGTGGCAGAATACCTGACCACTGTGACTGACCCTAAACAGAGAGTACTCAGTGGCAGAATACCTGACCACTGTGACTGATCCTAAACAGAGAGTACTCAGTGGCAGAATACCTGACCACTGTGACTGATCCTAAACAGAGAGTACTCAGTGGCAGAATACCTGACCACTGTGACTGATCCTAAACAGAGAGTACTCAGTGGCAGAATACCTGACCACTGTGACTGATCCAAACTTAAGGAAAGCTTTGACTATGTACAGTCAACTTAGTGTACGTGAAATAATCTGTCTGTAAACAATTGTTGAAAAAAATGTGAGCATTGTCTTGCTATTGAGAATGGCCGTCGTAGGCAGACCTGGCTCTCAAGAGAAGACAGGATATGTTATCACTGTCCACAAAATGAGGTGGAAACTGAGCTGCACTTCCTAACCTCCTGCCAATTGTATGACCATATCAGAGACACTCAGATTACACAGACCCACAAAGAATTTGAAAACATACCCAGTTTTGATCAACTCCCAAATACACTGGGTGAAATACCACAGTGTGCAATCACAGCAGCAACAATTGTGACCTGTTGCCAGAAGAAAGCTATTGAATGGGGCTCCCGAGTGGCCCAGCGGTCTAAGGCACTGCGTCTCAGTGCTTGAGGCATCACAACCGACCCTGGTTGAATTCCAGGCTGTATCACAACCGGCCGTTATTGGGAGTCCCATAGGGTGGCGCGCAATTGGCCCAGCTTCTTCCCGGTTAGGATTTGGGGTAGGCCGTCATTGTAAATAAGGATTTTTCTTAACTGACTTGCCTAGTTAAATAAATAAAAATGTATTTTAATATTTATATTCCCCTTTGTACTTTTTTTTGCACATAATATAACATTTCAAATGTCTTTATTCTTTTGGAACTTTTGGAGTGTAATGTTTACTGTTTTTTTTGTTTATTTCACTTTTGTTCTCTATTTCACTTGTTCTGGCAATGTTAACATATGTTTCCCATGCTAATAAAGCCCTCAAATTGAAATTGAATTGAAATTGAGAGAAACGCAGAGAAATTCAGAGCCACAGAGAGAGACACACAGAGAGAGAGGGGAGAGAGAGAGAGGGGAGAGAGAGAGAGAGAGAGAGAGAGAGAGAGACTGGAGAGAGAGACTGGAGAGAGAGAGAGAGAGAGAGACTGGAGAGAGAGAGACAGGAGAACTGGGAGTGTGCGCTGTGCATTCGGAAAGTATTCAGAGCCCTTTACTTTTTCCACGTTTTATTATATTACAGAATTATTCTAAAATGTATAAAAAAAAAAAAAATTCCCTCATCAATCTACACATAGTACCCCATAATGACCAAGCAAAAAGTGTTTCTATTTTTTACATAATAATAAAAAACTGATCACATTTACATAAAAATAAAAATATAATATTTTCATAAGTATTCTTAACTCTCCCCTCGAAACCCTCCCCTCTATTATCTCCACTTGTCACGGTTTTCATATGGTGAAGGAGAGTCGGACCAAACTGCAGCGTGTCGATTGCGATCCATGTTTATTGAAAATAAACGTAAACACGACTAAACACAAATACTAACAAAACAAATAAACGAAAACCGAAAACAGCCTATACTTGTGTCAACTAACATCGAACAAGGACATCAAGACACTCAGGACAATCACCCACAATACAACCAAAGAATATGGCTGCCTAAATATGGTTCCCAATCAGAGACAACGATAAACACCTGCCTCTGATTGAGAACCACTTCAGACAGCCATAGACTCTCCTAGAACACCCCACTAAGCTACAATCCCACTAAGCTACACACCACATACAAAAACCCATGTCACACCCTGGCCTGACCAAATACATGAAGAAAAACACAAAATACTTCGACCAGGGCGTGACACCACTATAAACCCTCCCCTCTATTATCTCCACTATAAACCCTCCCCTCTATTCTCTCCACTATAAACCCTCCCCTCTATTCTCTCCACTATAAACTCTCCCCTCTATTATCTCCACTCTAAACTCTCCCCTCTATTCTCTCCACTCTAAACCCTCCCCTCTATTCTCTCCTCTCGAAACCCTCCCCACTATTATCTCCACTATAAACCCTCCCCTCTATTCTCTCCACTCTAAACCCTCCCCTCTATTCTCTCCACTATAAACCCTCCCCTCTATTCTCTCCACTATAAACCCTCCCCTCTATTATCTCCACTATAAACCCTCCTCTCTATTCTCTCCACTCTAAACCCTCCCCTCTATTCTCTCCTCTCGAAACCCTCCCCTCTATTCTCTCCACTATAAACTCTCCCCTCTATTCTCTCCACTATAAACCCTCCCCTCTATTCTCTCCACTATAAACTCTCCCCTCTATTCTCTCCACTCTAAACCCTCCCCTCTATTCTCTCCACTATAAACCCTCCCCTCTATTCTCTCCACTATAAACTCTCCCCTCTATTCTCTCCACTCTAAACCCTCCCCTCTATTCTCTCCACTATAAACTCTCCCCTCTATTCTCTCCACTATAAACAACAAAACCAACAACAACACCAACAACACCAACAACAACAACACCAACAACAACAACAACAACACCAACAACACAAATAATAAGAACACCAACACCAACAACAACACCAACAACAACACCAACAACAACACCAACAACACAAATAATAAGAACACCAACACCAACAACAACACCAACACCAACACCAACAACAACACCAACAACAACACCAACACCACAAATAATAAGAACACCAACACCAACAACACCAACAACATGTTTACTATAGTTCTAAAGAATAAAGGAATAAACACACACACACACACACACGTACACACACACACAGCCTCCCCCCTCCACAAACACACATGATCCCAGCATACTGGCTAAGCCCGTCTCTCTGGGCCTGAGCAGCCAGCTCCCCTGCCCTCCTCTCTGCCTCGATGACCAGGCTGCTAAGGTGGGCCTCGCGACTCTCCACACTGACAACTACAACACAGACACAAAACAGACAAGTTCTAGACGTACCATTGTAGTTCTCCTGCCATCCGCACAGCCTCACCACTCTAGAAGGACTAGAACACAGACAGACATGGGTTGCATCTGTCATGTCACACCACTGTCATGAATGTTCTCAGCCAGAGTGGCCGCCATATTGATGCCAAAATCTATTTTAGCTTGCTGGCTCTCAATGGCTGAATATACGGCTCATCGCGACTCTGTGGTAAAAATATATATATATTTAAAACACTAGCTGTGGTCCCCTTATGGTGCTCCAACCGGCTTGTTTAAAGCCCTGAAAATCTGTCATTTCCTGATGTTTACATCTACCTTATAAACAGTCCTTCACCCTACACTGGAGCAAGCCTAAAGGGATACAAAAGAATGAGATATTTCAGTGTGGGTTGGGTGAACTGGCATTTGCAGGACAGGAAGATTTTCCTTTTCACTGGCAAGGTTTTACTGCAGTGGGCTAAATCAGGGTCACACAGAGTGTTTCTCGGTCTTAAACAAATCTACTTTGAAACAAAAGTATATACCTCACACACATGGTTCTGAGCTAAAAGAAGAAGACATCATGTCAGATACACAGTTGTAATGTATGGTACAGTGCATTCGGAGAGTATTCAGACCACTTGACTTTTCACACATTTTGTTACGATACTATTGATGAAATAGTCCCCCCCCCATCTCATTATTCTACACACCGGGCACCATAATGACAGAGAGAAAGCAGGTTTTTTATTTTTATTTGTGCAAATGTATACAAAATGGAAAACTGAAATATCACATTTACATAAGTATTCAGACACTTTACTCAGTACTTTCTTGAAGCACCATTGGCAGCGATTAAAGCCATGAGTATTCTTGGGTATGACGCTACCAGCTTAACAAACCTGTATTTGGGGAGTTTCTCCCCTTCTTCTCTGTAGATCCTCTCAAGCTCTGTCAGGCTGGATGGGGAGTGTTGCTGCACAGATATTTTCAGGTCTCTTAAGAGATGTTTGATCAGGTTCAAATCCAGGCTCTGGCTGGGCCACTCAAGGACATTCAGATGCTTCACTGTAGGGATGGTGCTTCACTGTAGGGATGGTGCTTCACTGTAGGGATGGTGCTTCACTGTAGGGATGGTGCTTCACTGTAGGGATAGTGCTTCACTGTAGGGATGGTGCTTCACTGTAGGGATGGTGCTTCACTGTAAGGATGGTGCTTCACTGTAGGGATGGTGCTTCACTGTAGGGATGGTGCTTCACTGTAGGGATGGTGCTTCACTGTAGGGATGGTGCTTCACTGTAGGGATGGTGCTTCACTGTAGGGATTGTGCTTCACTGTAGGGATGGTGCTTCACTGTAGGGATGGTGCCAGGTTTCCTCCAGACGTGACGCTTATCATTCAGGTCAAAGGGTTCAATCTTAGTTTCATCAGACCAGAGAATCGTCTGAGAGTCTTTCGTTGCCTTTTGGCAAACTCCAAGCGGGCTATCATGTGTCTTTCACTGAGGAGTGGCTTCCGGCTGGCCACTCTTCCATAAATGCCTGTTTATTGGAGTGCTGTAGAGATGGTTGTCCTTCTGGAAGGTTCTCTTTTCTCCATAGAGGAACTCTGGAGCTCTGTCAGTGTGACCATGGCGTTCTTGGTCACCTCCCTGACCAAGGCCCTTCTCCCCGAGGTCCCCCCCACGGTGTTCTTAGGGACCTTCAATGCTGCGGAAATGTTTGGGTACCCTTCCCCAGATCTGTGCCTCGGCACAATCCTGTCTCGGAGCTCTAGGGACAACTCCTTTGATCTCATGGCGAGATTTTTGCTCTGACAGGCACTATCAACTGTGGTACTTTATATAGACAGGTGTGTGCCTTTCCAAATCACGTCCAATCAATTGAATGTACCACAGGTGGACTCCAATCAAGTTGCAGAAACATCTCAAGGATGATCAATGGAAACAGAATGCACCTGAGCTCAATTTTGAGTCTCATAGCAAAGGGTCTGAATACTTAAGTAAAAAAAGGTATTTCTGTTTTTTATTTTTCATAAATTATTTTTAAAAAGTCTTTGCTTTGTCATTATGGGGTATGGTGTGTAGATTGATGAGGAGAAAACAATAATTTAATTAGAATAAGGCTGTAACGTAGCAAAATGTGGAAAATTAAAGTGGTCTGAATACTTTCCAAAAAGCACTGTATCCTGTGGTCCGTCCGTCTGTCTATCTGTCCGTCTGTCTATCTGTCCGTCTGTCTATCTGCCTGTCCGTCCGTCTGTCTATCTGTCCGTCTGTCTATCTGCCTTGTGTTTACACTCTGTGATTATCTTTTCGATTAGCATGTGGGATGGCGATTGGCATCGCTGCGGTCCAGCGGTCCAGGGGCAGATAGCAGGGGGATATGGGTGAGAGGTGGAGATATGGGGGTGAGAGGGAATAGATAGGGGGCTGTAGAGGATAGACAGCTGAACAGGCTCAGATAACACAACAGAGTGCCACTGAACCTTGAAAGGTGACCAGCTCTGAGAACATCTAATCTCTGACTCCCTCTCCCTTTCTCTTTTTGCTGTTGTTTTGTGTTTGTTCATTTTTAGTCGATTGCAAAAAATGTGACAGGTCATTACAGTACATGCAGTGTAAACAAGGTCATTCTCTAGTGCTTTCTCACTCTCTCTCTCTCTCTACTTCACGGCTGATTCCTTTCTCTCCACACCCTCGACTCTCTTTCACTCAGACAAAGTGAGTCAAATTCACAGTGCTCCTTAAAAACTAAAGATCCTCAAGAACTCAATAACAACAATTACTATACTCAGTAAACCGTTAGAGGACATTAGTTTAAGGTCAAGAACAGTTTCCTGCATAACAGCATTTCACTTGAAAGGAATAACAACATTCTGATACTGAGTAAACAGTAGAAAGCATTTGAGCTTTTCAGTGCAGTGCACACACATACATACAGGATCGAGTTCAAGTTGAAAACAGCAGAAGTAATGACACAGACAAATAAGAGGTCAAATGTTTTCTTTAACAGGAAGAAAAATAATCAGTTTACCTCCAATCTCCTCTTCCCTATCCCCTCTCTCCTTTTCCCTCTCTTCTCTCTTCACTCTCCTCTCCCATCTCCCCCTCTCTCCTCTCCTCTCCTCTCCCATCTCTCCTCTCTCCCTCTCTCCTCTCCCATCTCTCCTCTCTCCTTCTCTCCTCTCCCATCTCTCCCTCTCTCCTCTCCTCTCCCATCTCTCCTCTCTCCCTCTCTCCTCTCCCATCTCTCCTCTCTCCTCTCCTCTCCCATCTCTCCTCTCTCCTCTCCTCTCCCACCTCTCCTCTCTCCTCTCTCCCTCTCTCCCTCTCTCCTCTCCCATCTCTCCTCTCTCCCATCTCCCCATCTCTCCCCCTCCCATCTCTCCTCTCTCCCTCTCTCCTCTCCTCTCCTCTCCTCTCCTCTCCTCTCCTCTCCTCTCCTCTCCTCTCCTCTCCTCTCTCTCTCTCTCTCCCTCCCTCTCCTCTCCTCTCCTCTCCCATCTCTCCTCTCTCCCTCTCTCCTCTCTCCATCTCCCCTCTCCCATCTCTCCTCTCTCCCTCTCCCCCTCCCATCTCTCCTCTCTCTCCCTCTCTCCTCTCCTATCTCTCCTCTCTTCCTCTCTCCTCTCCTCACCCCTCTTTCCCCTCTCCTCTCTCCCTCTCTCCCTCTCTCCTCTCTCTCCTACTCTCAGACACATCAAAGCTCCAGAACCCAAGCCGTAAGCAGTCCGTCTCCAGAAGTCTCAAGCACCTCTTTAACTCCTCCAACAAGTTTGTCAAGACTCTCAAAAGGTGAGCAAGTAGTGTGATGTGTAAAATACACCCCTGGGGTGTACATTATGGACTCAAATCAAATCAAATTTTATTTGTCACATACACATGGTTAGTAGATGTTAATGCGAGTGTAGCGAAATGCTTGTGCTTCTAGTTCCGACAATGCAGTAATAACCAACGAGTAATCTAACCTAACAATTCCACAACAACTACCTTATACACACAAGTGTAAAGGAATGAAGAATATGTACATAAAGATATATGAATGAGTGATGGTACAGAACGGCATAGGCAAGATGCAGTAGATGGTATCTAGTACAGTATATACATATGAGTTGAGTAATGTAGGGTATGTAAACATATAAAAGTGGCATTGTTTAAAGTGGCTAGTGATACATGTATTACATAAAGATGGCAAGATGCAGTAGATGGTATCGAGTACAGTATATACATATGAGATGAGTAATGTAGGGTATGTAAACATTATATTAATTGGCATTGTTTAAATTGGCTAGTGCAACATTTTTTACATCAGTTTTCCATTAATAAAGTGGCTGGAGTTGAGTCAGTATATTGGCAACATGTAAGGGTTTTCTTCTGGTGAAAGAGAGGCGGACCAAAATGCAGCGTGGTGGTTATTCATGTTTTTAATAAAGACGACTATACATGAACAGACTATACAAAACAAGAAAAGTGAAAACCTAAAACAATCTGGTGCAAACACAGAGACAGGAACAATCACCCACAAAACCCAACACAAAACAGGCTACCTAAATATGGTTCCCAATCAGAGACAATGACTAACACCTGCCTCTGATTGAGAACCATATCAGGCCAAACATAGAAATAGACAAACCAGACACACAACATAGAATGCCCACCCAGCTCACGTCCTGACCAACACTAAAACAAGGAAAACACATACAAACGATGGACAGAACGTGACAGAACCCCCCCCCCCAAGGTGCGGACTCCGAACGCACAACCTAAACCTATAGAGGAGAGTCTCGGTGGGCATCTGTCCGCGGTGGCGGCTCTGGCGCTGGACGTGGACCCCACCCCATAATTGTCTTAGTCCACCTCCTTAGTGTCCCTTGAGTGGCGACCCTCGCCGCTAACCTTGGCCTAGGAAACCTAACAACGGGCCCCACTGGACTGAGGTAGCTCAGGACTGAGGGGAAGCTCGGGACCGAGGGGAAGCTCGGGACCGAGGGGAAGCTCGGGAGTGAGAGGAAGCTCAGGAGTGAGAGGAAGCTCAGGAGTGAGAGGAAGCTCAGGCAGGTTGATGGATCTACCAGATCCTGGCTGGCTGGTGGTTCCGGCAGATCCTGGCTGACTGGCAGATCCTGGCTGACTAGCGGATCTGGCAGATCCTGGCTGACTGGCACTTCTGGCGGATCCTGGCTGACTGGTGGATCCTGGAAGACTGGCGGATCCTGGCTGAATGGCGGATCTAACTGATCCTGGCTGACTGGCAGATCCTGGCTGACTGGCAGATCCTGGCCGACTGGCAGATCCTGGCCGACTAGCAGTTCTGACGTATCCTGGCCGACTGGCGGATCCTGGCCGACTGGCAGATCCTGGCTGACTGGCAGATCCTGCCTGACTGGCAGATCCTGGCCGACTGGCAGTTCTGGCGGATCCTGGCTGACTGGTAGTTCTGGCAGATCCTGGCCGACTGGCAGATCCTGGCCGACTGGCAGTTCTGGCGGATCCTGGCCGACTGGCGGATCCTGGCCGACTGGCAGATCCTGGCTAACTGGCGGATCCTGGCTGAATGGCGGATCTAACTGATCCTGGCTGACTGGCAGATCCTGGCTGACTGGCAGATCCTGGCCGACTGGCAGATCCTGGCCGACTGGCAGTTCTGGCGGATCCTGGCCGACTGGCGGATCCTGGCTGACTGGCAGATCCTGGCTAACTGGCGGATCCTGGCTGAATGGCGGATCTAACTGATCCTGGCTGACTGGCAGATACTGGCCGACTGGCAGATCCTGGCCGACTGGCAGATCCTGGCCGACTAGCAGTTCTGACGTATCCTGGCCGACTGGCGGATCCTGGCCGACTGGCAGATCCTGGCTGACTGGCAGATCCTGCCTGACTGGCAGATCCTGGCCGACTGGCAGTTCTGGCGGATCCTGGCTGACTGGTAGTTCTGGCAGATCCTGGCCGACTGGCAGATCCTGGCCGACTGGCAGTTCTGGCGGATCCTGGCCGACTGGCGGATCCTGGCTGACTGGCAGATCCTGGCTAACTGGCGGATCCTGGCTGAATGGCGGATCTAACTGATCCTGGCTGACTGGCAGATCCTGGCTGACTGGCAGATCCTGGCCGACTGGCAGATCCTGGCCGACTGGCAGTTCTGGCGGATCCTGGCCGACTGGCGGATCCTGGCTGACTGGCAGATCCTGGCTAACTGGCGGATCCTGGCTGAATGGCGGATCTAACTGATCCTGGCTGACTGGCAGATTCTGGCTGACTGGCAGATCCTGGCCGACTGGCAGATCCTGGCTGACAGGCAGATCTTGGCTGACTGGCAGATCCTGGCTGACTGGCAGATCCTGGCAGACTGGCGGATCCTGGCTGACTGGCAGTTCTGGCGGATCCTGGCTGACTGGTAGTTCTGGCTGACTGGCGGATCCTGGCAGACTGGCGGATCCTGGCAGACTGGTGGATCCTGGCAGACTGGCGGATCCTGGCTGACTGGCGGATCCTGGCTGAATGGCGGATCTAACTGATCCTGGCAGACTGGCGGATCCTGGCCGACTGGCAGATCCTGGCCGACTGGCAGATCCTGGCTGACTGGCAGATCCTGGCAGACTGGCAGTTCTGGCAGATCCTGGCAGACTGGCAGTTCTGGCAGATCCTGGCAGACTGGCGGATCCTGGCAGACTGTCGGATCCTGGCTGACTGGCAGATCCTGGCCGACTGGCAGATCCTGGCCGACTGGCAGATATTGGCCGACTGGCAGATCCTGGCAGACTGGCAGTTCTGGCATATCCTGGCAGAATGGCGGATCCTGGCACACTGGCGGATCCTGGCCGACTGGCAGATCCTGGCAGACTGGCAGTTCTGGCAGATCCTAGCAGACTGGCGGATCCTGGCAGACTGGCGGATCCTGGCCGACTGGCAGATCCTGGCTGACTGGCAGATCTTGGCTGACTGGCATATCCTGGCCGACTGGCAGATCCTGGCAGTTCTGGCGGATCCTGGCAGACTGGCGGATCCTGGCTGACTGGCAGATCCTGGCCGACTGGCAGATCCTGGCTGACTGGCAGATCTTGGCTGACTGGAATATCCTGGCCGACTGGCAGATCCTGGCCGACTGGCAGATCCTGGCCGACTGGCATTCTTGGCCGACTGGCAGATCCTGGCAGACTGGCAGTTCTGGCAGATCCTGGCAGACTGGCGGATCCTGGCACACTGGCGGATCCTGGCCGACTGGCAGATCCTGGCAGACTGGCAGTTCTGGCAGATCCTGGCAGACTGGCGGATCCTGGCAGACTGGCGGATCCTGGCTGACTGGCAGATCCTGGCTGACTGGCAGATCCTGGCCGACTGGCAGATCCTGGCTGACTGGCAGATCTTGGCTGACTGGCAGATCCTGGCTGACTGGCAGATCCTGGCAGTTCTGGCGGATCCTGGCTGACTGGTAGTTCTGGCAGATCCTGGCTGACTGGCGGATCCTGGCAGACTGCCGATCCTGGCTGACTGGCGGATCCTGGCAGACTGGCGGATCCTGGCACACTGGCGGATCCTGGCACACTGGCGGATCCTGGCTGAATGGCGGATCCTGGCAGACTGGCGGATCTTGGCTGACTGGCAGATCCTGGCCGACTGGCAGATCCTGGCCGACTGGCAGATCCTGGCAGACTGGCAGTTCTGGCAGATCCTGGCAGACTGGCGGATCCTGGCACACTGGCGGATCCTGGCCGACTGGCAGATCCTGGCAGACTGGCAGTTCTGGCAGATCCTGGCAGACTGGCAGTTCTGGCAGATCCTGGCAGACTGGCGGATCCTGGCAGACTGGCGGATCCTGGCTGACTGGCAGATCCTGGCCGACTGGCAGATCCTGGCTGACTGGCAGATCTTGGCTGACTGGCAGATCCTGGCCGACTGGCAGATATTGGCCGACTGGCAGATCCTGGCAGACTGGCAGTTCTGGCATATCCTGGCAGACTGGCGGATCCTGGCACACTGGCGGATCCTGGCCGACTGGCAGATCCTGGCCGACTGGCAGATCCTGGCAGACTGGCAGTTTTGGCAGATCCTGGCAGACTGGCAGTTCTGGCAGATCCTGGCAGACTGGCGGATCCTGGCAGACTGGCGGATCCTGGCCGACTGGCAGTTCTGGCAGATCCTGGCTGAATGGCGGATCTAACTGATCCTGTCTGACTGGCAGATCCGGGCCGACTGGCGGATCCTGGCTGACTGGCAGATCCTGGCTGACTGGCAGATCCTGGCCGACTGGCAGTTCTGGCGGATCCTGGCTGACTGGCGGATCCTGGCAGACTGGTGGATCCTGGCAGACTGGCGGATCCTGGCGGCGCTGGGCAGACTGGTAGCTCAGACGGCGCTGGGCAGACATGTAGCTCAGACGGCGCTGGGCAGACTGGAGAAAAAGGCTCTGGCAGCGCTGGACTGAGGAGCACTGGTGCCTCTGGAATGAGGGGCTCTGGCGCCTCTGGCATGAGGGGCAGTAGCTCTGAAAGCGCCGGACAGGCGGGAGACTCTGGCTGCGCTGGAGAGGAGGAAGGCTCCGGCAGCACTGGACAGGCGGGACGCACTGTAGGCCTGATGCGTGGTGCTGGCACTGGTATGCCGTGCATACTATGCCAAACCAACAGCTTTCTTTCTACTCTGTCCAATACATCCTCCACACTCTCAGACTCAGCACTCTGCTTCGCCGACAGCTCCAATTCCATCCATGGCTCCTTACGGTAAACTGGGGGAGTTGGCTCCTGACTCTGCCACACTCTCCCTGGGGGTGCCTCTCGGGCTTCCAGCCGCTCTGTCGTGCTCCTCATAATGCCGCCTCTCTGCTTTCGCTGCCTCCAGCTCGGCTTTGGGGCGGCAATATTCCCCTGGCTCTGCCCAGGGTCCTCTTCCGTCAAGGATCTCCTCCCAAGTCCATTTATCCAAATAGTGCAGCCTCTCCCACTGCTGCTGTTGCCCCTGTCGCTTCTCCTGCTGCTGCTGTTGCTGCTGCCTCTGTTTACCACGCCGCTTGGTCCTTGGTTGGTGGGTGATTCTGTAAGGGTTTTCTTCTGCTAAAAAGAGAGGCGGACCAAAATGCAGCGTGGTGGTTATTCATGTGTTTAATAAAGACGACTATACATGAACAGACTATACAAAACAAGAAAAGTGAAAACCTAAACAGTCCTATCTGGTGCAAACACAGAGACAGGAACAATCACCCACAAAACCCAACACAAAACAGGCTACCTAAATATGGTTCCCAATCAGAGACAATGACTAACACCTGCCTCTGATTGAGAACCATATCAGGCCAAACATAGAAATAGACAAACCAGACACACAACATAGAATGCCCACCCAGCTCACGTCCTGACCAACACTAAAACAAGGAAAACATACGAACGATGGACAGAAGGTGACACAACAGCCACTCAATGTTAGTGGTGGCTGTTTAACAGTCTGATGGCCTTGAGATAGAAGCTGTTTTTCAGTCTCTCGGTCCCTGCTTTGATGCACCTGTACTGACCTCGCCTTTTGGATGATAGCGGGGTGAACAGGCAGTGGCTCGGGTGGTTGTTGTCCTTGATGATCTTTATGGCCTTCCTGTGACATCGGGTGGTGTAGGTGTCCTGGAGGGCAGGTAGTTTGTGCAGACCTCACTACCCTCTGGAGAGCCTTACGATTGTGGGCGGAGCAGTTGCCGTACCAGGCGGTGATACAGCCCGACAGGATGCTCTCGATTGTGCATCTATAAAAGTTTGTGAGTGCTTTTGATGACAAGCCAAATTTCTTCAGCCTCCTGAGGTTGAAGAGGCGCTGCTGCACCTTCTTCACCACGCTGTCTGTGTGGGTGGACCAATTCAGTTTGTCCTTGATGTGTACGCCGAGGAGCTTAAAACTTACTACCCTCTCCACTACTGTCCCGTCGATGTGGATAGGGGGGTGCTCCCTCTGCTGTTTCCTGAAGTCCACGATCATCTCCTTTGTTTTGTTGACGTTGAGTGTGAGGTTATTTTCCTGACACCACACTCCGAGGACCCTCACCTCCTCCCTGTAAGCCGTCTCGTCGTTGTTGGTAATCTAGCCTGCCACTGTAGTGTCGTCCGCAAACTTGATGATTAAGTTGGAGGTCGTGCAAGGCCACACAGTCGTGTGTTAACAGGGAGTACAGGAGAGGGCTCAGAACACACCCTTTTTGGGCCCCAGTGTTGAGGATCAGCGGGTAGGAGATGTTGTTACCTACCCTCACCAACTGGGGGCGGACCGTCAGGAAGTCCAGTACCCAGTTGCACAGGGCGGGGTCGAGACCCAGGGTCTCGAGCTTGATGATGATTTTGGAGGGTACTATGGTGTTAAATGCTGAGCTGTAGTCGATGAACAGCATTCTCACATAGGTCTTCCTCTTGTCCAGATGGGTTAGGGTAGTGTGCAGTGTGGTTGCGATTGCGATTGCGTCGTCTGTGGACCTATTGGGGCGGTAAGCAAATTGGAGTGGGTCTAGGGTGTCAGGTAGGCTGGACGTGATATGGTCTTTGACTAGTCTCTCAAAGCACTTCATGATGACGGAAGTGAATGCTACGGGGCGGTAGTCGCTTAGCTCAATTACCTTAGCTTTCTTGGGAACAGGAACAATGGTGGCTCTCTTGAAGCATGTGGGGACAGCAGACTGGGATAAGGATTGATTGAATATGTCTGTAAACACACCAGCCAGCTGGTCTACATATGCTCTGAGGATGCGGCTGGGGATGCCGTCTGGGCCTGCAGCCTTGCGAGGGTTAACACGTTTACATGTTTTACTCACGTCAGCTGCAGTGAAGGAGAGTCCGCAGGTTTTGGTAGCGGGCCGTGTCAGTGGCACTGTATTGTCCTCAAAGCGAGCAAAGAAGTTATTTAGTCTGTCTGGGAGCAAGACATCCTGGTCCACGACGGGGCTGGTTTTCTTTTTGTAATCCGTGATTGACTGTAGACCAAGCCACATACCTCTTGTGTCTGAGCCGTTGAATTGCGACTCTACTTTGTCTCTATACTGACGCTTAGCTTGTTTGATTGCCTTGCGGAGGGAATAGCTACACTGTTTGTATTTGATCATGTTTCTGTTCACCTTGCTCTGGTTAAAAGCAGTGGTTTGCGCTTTCAGTTTCGCGCGAATGCTGCCATCAATCCACGGTTTCTGGTTTGGGAATGTTTTAACAGTTGCTGTGGGTACGACATCGCCGATGCACTTGCTAATGAACTCGCTCACCGAATCAGCGTATTCGTCAATGCTGTTGTTGGACGCAATGCGGAACATATCCCAATCCACGTGATCGAAGCAGTCTTGAAGCGTGGAATCCGATTGGTCAGACCAGCATTGAACAGACCTGAACGCGGGAGCTTCCTGTTTTAGTCTTTGTCTCTAGGCTGGGAGCAACAAAATGGATTCGTGGTTAGCTTTTCCGAAAGGAGGGCGGGGCAGGGCCTTATGTGCGTCGCGGAAGTTAGAATAACAATGATCCAGGGTTTTACCAGCCCTGGTTGCACAATCGATATGCTGATAGAATTTAGGGAGTCTTGTTTTCAGATTAGCCTTGTTAAAATCCCCAGCTTCAATGAATGCAGCCTCAGGATATGTGGTTTCCAGTTTACATAGAGTCAAATAAATTTGTTCAGGGCCATTGATGTGTCTGCTTGGGGGGGAATATATGCGGCTGTGATTATAATTGAAGAGAATTCTCTTGGTAGATAATGCATTTGATTGTGAGGAATTCTAAGTCAGGTGAACAGAAGGACTTGAGTTCCTGTATGTTGTTATGATCACACGACATCTTGTTAATCATAAGGCATACGCCACCCCGGCCCCTCTTCTTACCAGAAAGATGCTTGTTTCTGTCAGCGCGATGCATGAAGAAACCAGCTGGCTGTACCGATTCCGATAGTGTCTCTCGAGTGAGCCATGTTTCCGTGAAGCAAAGAACGTTACAGTCTCTGATGTCTCTCTGGAATGCTACCCTTGCTCGGATTTCATCAACCTTGTTGTCAAGATACTGGACATTGGCGAGTAGTATGCTAGGGAGTGGTGCACGATGTGCCCGTCTCCGGAGCCTGACCAGAAGACCGCTTCGCTTGACCCTTTTACGGCCGGCGACATTGTTTTGGTTCGCCGGCTGGGATCCGATCTATTGTCCTGGGTGGTGGGCAAAACACAGGATCCGCTTCGGGAAAGTTGTGTTCCTGGTCGTAATGATGGTGAGTTAACGTGGCTCTTATATTCAGTAGTTCCTCCCGACTGTATGTAATGAAACCTAAGATTACTTGGGGTACCAATGTAAGAAATAGCACGTAAGAAAACAAAATACTGCATAGTTTCCTAGGAACGCGAAGCGAGGCGGCCATTTCTGTCGGCACCGGAAGTAAAACTGTTCCAAGTGGAGTGTTTAACTGAGATGGACTGTTCCATTTTGCTGGTTCTGTAGGGGGGTTTACCTGGCGGCAGTGTTCTACCACAAAGACAGTCTACTGGTGACCACAGAGGACCAGATCCCTATAGTGGAGGTGGATGACTCTTACGGCAGCTCTCTCATGCAGGACTTCCTATGGTTCACTAAGGTATTGTGGGTAATGTAGTTCATTACAGGGCAGCAGCCATATATAGAGAATTTTTAGCACTCGTGCATCAGGCTAGATTCAGCATTTCAATCAAATTACTGTACCTAAATATTTCTATACAATTATGTTTATAATGCAGTCTCTCTCTCTCTCTCTCTCTCTCTCTCTCTCTCTCTCTCTCTCTCTCTCTCTCTCTCTCTCTCTCTCTCTCTCTACCTATTCCCCTTTCTCTCTAGTTGTCGTGTATGTGGGAGGATGTGCGGTGGCTGAGACAGAGTATGTCTGTCTCCATGTCCTCCTCCTCCACTCTACAGGCCAGACAGAAGATGTTGGCTGCCGCTGGGCAACTACAGGTACACCCCTGTGTGTGTGGGGGGGGGGTGTATGTGAGTCAGAGATTAGTAGATAGGCAGACATACAGATATAAGGATTTATTGATTGATTGATGTCATTCTCAGAGCTTGTTGGGGACACACAACCTGGGGCGTGTCCACTACGAGCCCATCAAGGATCGTCATGGCAACGTATTGCTAGTGACTATCCGGGACATGGAGAGCCAGTACTCGTTCTTCAGTGGGAAGTGGATGCAGGTGTCCAAGCTACAAAGCCAGAGGAAGAGTCTGTCCACACCTGAAGAACCCTACGCACTGGACATACTGCTAATTACCATACAGGTAGAACATACCCTTACTATAACCTTACCATAACCCTACCATAACCCTACCATAAACCTACCATAACCCTACTATAACCTTACCATAACTTTGCCATAACCTTACCATAACCCTCCCATAACCTTACCATAACTTTGCCATAACCTTACCATAACCCTCCCATAACCTTACCATAACCCTACCATAACATACCATAACCTTACCATAACCTTGCCATAACTCTACATAACCTTACCATAACCTTACCATAACCCTACCATAACCTTACCATAACCTTACCATAACCCTATCATAACCCTACCACAACCTTACCATAACCTTACCATAACCCTACCATCACCTTACCATAGCCTACCATACTGTTCATCACTATATGAGTACCACAAACAAACACGTACACACAATTCTAGCCCTGTTATGGATTGTAATAATACAACAAAAAAAAAATATGTTTTCTATCTTCAAATATAACTAATTGGAACACAAAAGCACTCATTCAACATGGTGGAGATAAAATCACAGTAATCAGAAGACACAGTATGTGTGGATGGTGTGTTTTTTGGCGTTGAGTGAGAAAGAAATGGTTGCATATCCCAGAACCAATGTATTTCTGTGTCATGGATATATTGGAATTAGGGGATATCTGGAGGCTTAAATACCCTTGACTAGTGAGATATACATGGCGGAGGCTTAATCACGCTAGTCGACTTGATTACTTTCTTATGCCATTCTCTCTGGCACCAAAAGTTTTAAAACGTGTTGATAGGGGACAGAATGCGGTCGGATCATCACATAATTGGCATATATATTACTCTTACAGAATTTCCACATGGGTGAGGATATTGGAAATGTAATCAAAGCCTACTGGAGGATAACTTGTTTATAACTAACATACTGTAGGTACAGCAGAACCCCTTATTGTATGGGACACTTTTAAATGTGCCTTTAGAGGCCATGCAATTCAGTACTCATCTATAAAACAAAAGCAATTTAGATCAAAAGAGTCCATATTAACAAAGGAAATTGAAGGACTAACAGAACAATTAAACAGCAATAAAAACTGTACCATAGAGGCACAGAATAAGTTAGAGGGAAAAGAATTGGAGGAACTTATTCCAGAAAGATCCAGTGTAATATTATATAAATGTAAAGCGAACTGGATGGAATTTGGGGAAAAATGCACCAAATTATTTTTCAATCTTCAACATAGAAATGCTACCAAAAAAAGGTATTGAAACTTGTTACGAATGATGGAGTCACACATGATTCCCCAAATTATATTTTGAAATAGGAAGTAAAGCCTCCTCCATCTCCACTAAACGCAGCTAATTT